>NC_071341.1:20167500-20305000 GCF_027744825.2 Synchiropus splendidus | reverse complement strand
AAGCGCCAGTTTCTTCTCTGAATGTTAAAGCTACTCTCCATGCAGTTTTCTGAGATGCTATTTTTGAGTCTTTTTTTTTTTAAGCGAAGGTGAACTACTTATACTGTGAATGAGTCACACACTCTCTCCTCAACGGCTGAGTTTCTAAAAATAAGGCGCAAGGCCAATAGCCATGCAAGTCTAAGTACACATGTCCAGTCGATTAAAACTGCGAATGGTTCTTCAAAAGCTGCCGAAGTGACAGGTCTTCCTCCTCTTTGGATACTTCTACTACACACTGTCGACTACTCTTTGCGTTGTTGTTCATAGGAATGGTATAGTTTGATATTGTGGATGACTCATTCTCACGTTCACGTTGGGGTAAGGGTGAAGCCATGAGGTGGCGCACCTTCACGTTCGATTGTTGCACAACAATTTCATGTTTTTGCTACGTACAGTATCACGTGATGACAGGCTTGACTCACCGAAAGGAGCCATGGTCTAAGCTGACAATGTACGCCTCACCATCATCTTAACCCCAACCATGGTTTTTGAATTGAAGATATGCCATGGGAGGGGAACCATTTGATGCAAATGAAATGTTTCTGAAATGTATATGACAGTTGTCAATCTGAAGGCTAACTTCTGCGTCAACATCGGAGGCAAAAGTCCACTTGACAATCGTCAAAATGTTCCGTCTAGTTAGTGGAATTGTGTTGCTCTGGGTCGGGATCCCCTTTTTTTCACGTTATTCATTGTTGTGATATTTGTTATTGTTGCTTATGAGAATATTCTTGCAGGGTTTCCGCCAGGATTTTTTGAAAATAAATAAAGCACGGAAGGGAACACAGCCATTAAAGAAGCGATAGAGACACAAGGAAGCAGAGGAGAACGTTTTGCCATGTACTGAATTGGTGAGAATAAAAAGGCTAGTTTTTTACTCATGAGAAGTAAATCTCTCTCCAATCTTCAGCCGCCCTCACGCGGTCCATCTCTCGACATTGTCTGGCCATAATGGCGGACTTGAGTTCCATAGCAAACTTCACTCATTATGGGGCGTCTTGCGGAATTTTCCCTTGTAAAAAAACCCCACCAAAATCCTGAAGGTTTTGGGTGATAGAAACTACCGTCATGCATATAGACATACTGTCCACCTGGTGTAATGGGTCGCTTTACACGTAACATCCGATTTACGACCTGCTCGACTTACGTCCACCCGCACTTACCACCACAGCCAGCAGATGTTTTTTGTCTGTCTGTCTGTCTGTCCGTCTACAATCTATCTATCTATCTATCTAGCTGTCTATCTGTCTGTCTGTCTGTCTGTCTGTCTGTCTGTCTGTCTACAATCCACCCATCTGTCTGTCTGTCTGTCTGTCCGTCTACAATCCACCCATCTATCTGTCTGTCTGTCTGTCTGTCTGTCTGTCTATCTATCTGTCTATCTGTCTGTCTGTCTGTCTGTCTGTCTGTCTGTCTGTCTGTCTGTCTACAATCCACCCATCTGTCTGTCTGTCTGTCTGTCTGTCTACAATCCACCCATCTGTCTGTCTGTCTACAATCCACCCATCTGTCTGTCTGTTCGTCTACAATCCACCCATCTATCTATCTATCTGTCTGTGTGTCTGTCTGTGTGTCTGTCTATGTATCTATCTATCTATCTATCTATCTATCTGTCTATCTGTCTGTCTGTCTGTCTGTCTGTCTGTCTGTCTATGTATCTATCTATCTATCTATCATCTATCTATCTATCTAACTGTCTGTCTGTCTGTCTGTCTGTCTGTCTGTCTACAATCCACCCATCTATCTGTCTGTCTGTCTGTCTATCTATTACAAGTAGTATATTCATCAAATGAATTTATTTAAGTGGGTCCATTCATTTACAAGTCTAAATGTGAAACTTAAACTCCATGTATATGTTGGATTAATAAGAGAGAGAGTAAAATGGACAAATAGAAAAAGCTGGCCCGAGAACCACCGGTTGGGAAACACTTTCTGTTTCTAGCGGTCAACAAAAAAAAGGGGGGCGAGTTGGTCGTGTGTTTTATATGCAGCCCAAGTGACATCACATTGCTGCAGTGCTGCACTGTCCATGAAAGGTGTCAGTCGCTTCCTGTGATGGCAGGATTTGTGCGTCCAGCGGTCACTTCTCCGCTCCAGACGACGATGGCGTGACGGCAGCTCGCACTCTCCTCTCTCCAGTTCCGCAGGTGGACGCGTGTGCGAGGAGGAGCGGAGGCGCATTCTCCTCTCCGGGACTGGAACACACACACCGACCGCGTCGCTTTGTGGCACAATCTCGCCGGATTTTATCAGGAAAAGAAAAAACAAAAACGACTTGGCCGCATGGGTGGGAAGACTTTTTTTCTCCTTATTTTTTCTTTTTTTTAAATAAGGAAGGCTGACATTTGCGCAACAATCCAACCTGCGACTGTACTGCGGTTCACAACAAACGTGGGATTTTATTGGGATCTAAACCCGGGATATTTCCACCGACGTATCCCGGGCACTTTCCAGGACGACGACTGCTTTTTTTTCTCCCAGATCAGTCGGATCTCACTGGGATTTAAGGTGGGGTTTTCATCCCGACGCAGGTAAACTGAAGGACCCCGCTCTCACACTTGCTATCCTCCCTCCTCACCCTCCTCTTTTTTGGATGTTTTCCATTCGATTTGCACCTGAATCCATTTGGAATAATTGAACTCAGCCGCGTCTCAGAGGCTCGTCGTGCGTTCTGGCCAGAAGGAACCATGAGCCGCGTCTCCTCTATCCGTCCCACTTCTGGTAAGACTTCGGAGAGAAACGTGTTTTTTTCCCAATGACGCATGGATTGATGGGCCTGTGAGTTGCCTCTTATACATCTGATCTGGTCAGATCCACAACAGTCTGCCTCGCTTGCATCACCATGCACAGCCATTTGCTCCACTTTAAAGGCTGTCATTCACTGGCGCCTGCTTGATATGTGTGTGTGCGCGTCTGGGTGCTTGAGATATATCCAGTCCTCCCACAGAAACAATCCGAGTTCTGTGCTGGACTGGATCAGCGCGTACACCCCCCCCACCCCCTTGGTTAAAAAAAAAAAAAGCGCCCTGTCACAGGCTGACGCTCTGCAATGGAGATGTACGCGGTGGATTTGCCCACCGAAAGCATGTTTGGAGAACACCGGGTGTGTCTGCATCGAACAAGGACTTAACTCAGTGGAGGGGGAGAAAAAAAATCCATTAAGTTGAGCTGATTTTAATAGTCGATTAGTCATCAATAATTGATCCCGCATCATCCCCTCGCTCCAGCTCTGTGTAGAGCCCCAGTGGAGATTCTGCCCTTCTGTTCTGCGCCATTTAATGTATAAAAACGAAACAAAAAATAGGAAACTACTCTTCTTTTCAAAAGAGAAAAACCTCTTAACCAATACACTAAAGTAGCATAGTGGATTAACTATAAATAGGTGGTTTAATGGAGCAGTCAACCTAAAAGTAAAAAACAAATAAAATGGTTTATTTAAAGAATAAGGCGCGATTTGGAGCAGCTGAAAATCCCAGACACTGTCACAATCTTGGGAACCTAGTGTTCGGCTGGAAAACACTGTTATAGTCATGAAACCTTTTTAGAATTTTACCGTAAATATTCAGGGAATTGGAAGACGCTTTTTCCTTAATTTATTGGGTTGAATATAAATCCTCTCAGTCGGGGTGGAAAGCTTCATGAGGACGCTCTACTCTGAGTTTCTGTTGGTTGCTTGATCTTCAAGTTAAAGTTCCTCCCTGCCGTGGAGCGCTAGATGTTTCGATGTGTTGGTTGATTGCTAGCACTGCTGTCCTGATGTCCGTGTCCGGCCACCCCAAAACTTGGGGCTGTGAGACCCACAGACCTTCAATCCGCAGCAGCGCCTGCCTTCCAGAGACTTTCACACTTGATTTATTGGAGTCACTTGTCCATACAAGATATGATGAAGAAGTCTATCTACACTGGGACAGACATTCTTCTATACTACCAAGCACCAATGGGGTTTTGTTTTTGTCCTTATTGTTCCTCAATGTTCGCAGAAACATCAACAAATATTTAGGAAACGTCGATGAAGAGACAAGGAATAGATAATGATATTTTGGTGGTGTTTGGAGTCACCATCTTGATCCTGTGGCACGAGGTTTCTCTTGAGGTTTCTACCAGGTCGTGCGAGCAAACTCTGGAATCCTACTGTCCCCTGCTGTCTCTGCTGAATCATCTAACTGTTGACATCCAAAGTGCAATTGAACATGGAGAGAAGAGTGTTTATATCATGGGTCTCCCTGTCAAGTATGAGAGGCTAGTTTTAGCAGAAAGCTAAAACCGACTCGGTAACATGAGTGACACTTCTTCTTAGCACATAAACTCATTCCTGTTCACTCGTTCACCCCAAGATTTTTGTTCTCAGTGTCTGAGGGGGCGGGGATAAATGTCGACGTAAGGCAGATTGGGGATTGGTGCATCTTTCATGGTCCATCTTAAAGGTCTACCTTAAAAGGCGGAGCATAGGGGGTTGCAATGCTGTGATAACTCTTACTCACGCTTTGAAAAAACCCTTTAGTTTTGAACCAACAGATGGTGTAAAAGCTCTTGCAAGCCACCTAAAATAATTCGGCGGGCCAGATTTGGCCCTCGAGCCTTGTGTTTGACACCTTATATGAGCTTTGTATCATGGTAGCTGCCGTCAACAGAAGCAGTGTGTAAAGCGTGGGCTGTATTTAGCCCAAGCCAGATGAATAGTGAAAACCAGCGTGTCGTAACTTCACTTCGACCTTACAGACACAGTGACGGGGCAGCATATGTTCGCACCCAGCCCAGCTGGAACAGAGCATCTCTCGATCTTTGACACTGTTTATTTACTGTTTTTCAACCGCGTCATACTGCAGCTGCTCAATCAGCCGAGACCCTCACCTTCAACTCAGCATATGCGGGAAGTTTGTTACGCTCCGGCCTTTTCTAATTTTGGCTGGCGTGTCTGCAGAGGTCAGTGTCTGGTCTCTGGATATATCGCACAGAGGACATCGGCCACAGCAGATACCAGCACGCCGTTGTTGAGGAGGGGGTGGATTGTAAATCTCCAAGATTGAGGTGGGGTTATGTGTCAGTGTGCTTTCATTGGACTAGTGAGTGAGACATCCCGAGCTTCGGCTGAGTAATATCCCCCAGGATCGACGCAGGTACCGTCCAGCTGTGCTGCAAAAACACTCCCTGCTGCACTGCCTGGGTGTATATATATATATATATATATATATATATATATATATATATATATGTGTGTGTGTGTTTACGTCCAGTGCTGGAGCCAGCTCCTCACAGCTGTCTCACGGAGTCACACATTATAGACGGATGTCGACGATGGCGCTCTGTATACTGACTGAGGTCCCTGGTGGCTGAGAGGCGAGCAGACGCTCATGGCTATAGGAAGAGACGTTTCCTTCAGGTGACACCTTCTTTGGCGAATGGCTTCAATTCTGGACACTTTTTTTAATGTGAAGTTGGTTGAGACTAAAAGCCTGAAAACTATATAATTTATTTATTCATTTTTCTGTTGTTTTATTTAATTTTTTTCACATTGATTTTTGGTATTTTGCTTAAAATTTTCGTACTGCTTATTTGCATATTTGGGGTTTTACAACAAGGTACTGTATTTTCGCGCACCATATTATAAGGCACAGTCTTATTTAGGTATTTAACCCATACGTAAGGCGCACCAGATTATAAGGTATCGGTACGATAGCTTAAACTTTCATTTCTTCTGCGAGCGTCATTGTCCTCAGTCAAAGGGAGACGGTAGAGACGCTTCTCGCAGCTGTCCTCGGATCAACAATCCACTGCTCCTACTGGGGGCGTGGCTATAGTGTTTTCTTACCCGCCCACACTTCACCATTTCACGTTCTCATGCTGCCCTCTCACCCGTCCACATTTCCACTATGTAACCAGCGTGTCGGCTGGAACCACTCTGTCAGTCAAGCGGAGCACTCATAAGGCGCAACGCATGATAAGGCGCACTGTCCGTTTTGGCGAAGATTTAAGACTTTTAAGTGCGCCTTATAGTCGTGAAAATACGGTAATTCAGATTTTATTTGCTGGTGTGTTTCAGATCATTTTTCAACATGTTTTTTTTGGCATTTTTATTCATTTGTTTTTGCAAATTTTTATTTACTTGATTTTTTTTGTTGATGTAATTTTAATTTCCGAATTTCCAAAACAGTTTATATGGATGAATACTTTTACATATAGATTAAAAAAATGTATTAACTGAGGAATTGAGATTATTTTTTTTTTTAATGGAAATTTGAAGATTGGATTTTAGTTGATTATAATTTAGTATATATATTTTTTTCAAATAGTTTTGCGAGGTGTTTTCGTTACTATCTATTACTTGAGATTTTTGAGTGTATATATTTTAAGGCCTCTTTTAATGTATCATATACTAAGTTTAGCCTGTGATATTAACAATTTATTGCATGAATGCGCTTGTTCATTATTTAAATTTAAATTCTTTATTTTTGTCTATTCATATCCACATTTAATGTATTCCTTAACTTAACATGGTATTTGGAACAGATCCAATGTTAGTTAGTTTGTGCTACGGTTTGCTCTTTATCAATTACAAGACAGTTTCGTCATTCTCCGACAGACATATTCATCCAGAATCCTATTTTCCGTCGGAGTAAACAAAAAGTGCAATTGTTGAGAAGCGAGCAGACCCCTGCGCTGAATTCACAAACAACCAAATCCGACTTTTAGCTCTTCAAATAAGCAATTTTTGAGGCTTGACTTGCTGAAATATTGAGCAAGTGTTCTTCCTTGTTTACACGTATTTGGGCTTTAGTTTGTTGGTCTTCCATTTAACAACATTCTGAATCGATTTAACCGTGGGCCCCTCGTTGCCGGAGCAGTGGGACGCGGGACAGCCTAGCCAATTATAACCTCTGATTTGACGGTTTCCAGTCTTGTTTCCTCAGCTTTATTTTGAGCCCGACACTGATCACTAGCTTTATCGCAAATCCGTACTCAAATTCAAGCAACCAATTAGTCTTTTTAAGAGGTTTACTACGCACGGATGATGCTACTCTTCTGTTTTTAAAGGATGGAATATTCACATTCAGGGTTTCTTTGGAATTCCATCATGCGCTCAACTGAAGAGCCTTTAAAGGAGTCCGAAAGACAATAAGGTTCATGAGCAGTGGGCTTTGTGAGCCTTGATCATTTGTCTTAGCGCATTAAGACGCTCTTGTTTTTACCAGCTCCTGGTGTTGCAGAGTGCTCACGAGCGCGTCGCCGTCTTGTCAATGTGTCGCAGGATGTTCCAGCAGAAGCACGGAGCACTTACTGTCAGATGTTTGCCTAATGAAATCAGGCAGGATGGTCATTATCATTATCATGCATTATTGCCAACACGTCCACATTTAGCCAGCGAAGGAGGGCAGAGCTCGCTCGCACCGCAGCAGGTAGCGGGCAAAAACAATGTGACGCACGCAGACGTTCCGGCTTTCCAGGTTTTTGTGCAGGAGCCACGGGGTGAGATTAATGGGGTCTTTGTCGCGCTTGTGTTGGAACCGGCTGCCGGTTGTGTGTGGCTTCTGTGTGTTTGCGACCAGTGCTCTTATCAGTCACTGTAGGAACAAGGAAGTAGAAGCGAGCTGACGCTATCGATCTGTTTTCGGTGAGTGAAAATGATTTGATATGAAAATTTATGAAGCACTTTTTGTTGTGTGCCACTGGAATATTACAAAAAAAACAAAAAAAAACAAGCCGTGGAGAGTGAGTTTTGGTTGCCGGGAGGCATTTCTAAAATACATTAAAGTCTCATGATAGTTCCAGCTCGGATTCTAATACCAGGCAGCTTTAAGTGCCGTAATGAAGCTCCATGCCGTGGCTTTGGTTGAAAGCATCTAAAAATGGATCACAGATGAGACTCACAATCTCCCTCCTGAATGATGAGCCGAAATAAAGAGCTGATGTCTTGATGCTGACAGAGGAGCCACCGAACACAAGGCTGCAGCCACTGATGTCCTACATTATTTCCGACTTGCCATTGTGTCATTGTTGGGAATTAATTCGCATTTGTAAGGCTCATTGCGAGTCGTCATTTTAATAAACGAATCGATCTAAACATGACGATGACGGTGGTTTTAAGTTCTTTAAGACAGATTTCCAATCGATATTGCATCGCATGATATATATAAACTTGTATTCTCACACAAATTTGCATTGCTTGACTTAAATCTATCATATTTTTAAAAAACAAAAATGATGGCTGGTTGATGCGAAACTTGCTTCGGTCACTTTGACTCTCAGTTAATTGTATTATTATTGCAGATGATGGTTTTCTTCATGGTGGTGTTTATAGTTATAGTACAGTGCACTATTCCAAACTGAGGGCATCAAACATATTATACTGTATAACCCTATAATTCATTTTATTGTTACTCTAGCTTTAAAGGTGACTCTCTGGAAGGAGGCCCACAGATCCATTGTCTGTCTGAGAAAGTTGGTCGAGGTGGTGAAGAAGAGAGTGCAGGCTGGGTGGAGCCAGTGGAGACTGACGGTGGGTGGCAGCCTGAGGGAAAGTTTGCCGACTTTATATCATTGAGAGCTGCTGTGATGTATGTTTGACCGAGGAAGTAGGGTTATAGTTGTCGGAGGTGTAGACAGAAGAAGAAATCTGGAGCGAAGCGGTAAAGAAGCTTTTCCGTAAAAAGTTCTGGTGCGACTCAACATGGTTCATCGGTTTTCCTTGTGAACAAGTCCAATACCAAAGTGTGCGGAGTCAAGAAAACAGTCTGCGGCTTTCTATCTTCGAGAAAATTGTGGGGCGCCGTTTCAAGATTTCCAAAATGGCGGTTCTCCGTGCTAACTTTGATCAGTCATGTTACTGCGGCTCATCCGATGGTCATGATGTCGTAGAACATTTCAGCCTGCTCTGAAGAACCCGTCAGAGGTAAGGACTAAAAACTCTGGAAAGTCTGACTCATGGAACAGTGAGACCTGATGCGAACTGTAGAAAGAGGTCCAGTGAATAGCTATTGTGTTCGAACGTAATGCAAACAAGGGCTTTCTTTGAAATAATGACTTCTCTTTATGCCTTCAGAACGTGTCCCCGTGGATTTTTTTCGGCTGGATAGATGGCATATTTTGCATGCTGACACCGTGACAGGCTGAAAAGATGTGCGTGTTGCTAATGCCGAGCAATTTTGACGCGCAGAAATGAAGCAGAAAGGCAAAATAAGTACCAATTAACGCGTTACTTTGCGACAGAATGAGATAGATGTTGCTCCCTGAGGCAAGTCAAGTTATTTACTTCTCAAGAAGCTGAAGAAAAGTTGAAGAAGCGCTGTAATTACAAACTAGCCGAAAGATCAAACGAGTCGCCACCAATGGAGTGATGCAATTAAGTCCGAGTTTCTATTTTTTTAATTTTTTTTTTTCCCCTCGGTATTCTGTCAGTAACTACGCCATGGAAGAAGTGCGGAAAGCTGGGAATGAACACAGGTGAAGAGGCCTCCAGAGACGTAGCACACTTTCGACTTTTAAACTTTGCTGCATCATGAATTTCAACCGGGGGTAGAAGGTACGAGACCGAAATAGAATGCAAAGAGGCGGCTGCTGTACATAAGTGAAAAGCTCTATTGATCTGCTGGTGATTGTTTTTACTCGTACAGACGTGTCTGGTTAAATCGCTCGTCTCTGGAAGGGAGCATGTTTGGATGATGTATTGACCGCAGTAATACGCCTCTTTACGTGTGAGAAGAAGCTGAAAGACTCGCGGTTCATTTTCTACTTGTGTTACGGTGACCTTACACTTCATGCAGGGGTTTTAGAGCAGGCAGTTTGCTCGATGTTGTAAAGCCATAATACCATTTGTGCCGGAGCTGTTGTGCCCAGCTGTGATTTTAATCATGAGGTGTCTTTTTTTTTTTTTTGTTTGTTGCTGCTGCATATTCACCACAACCCTGCGATCTGGTAGAACCAACACTACTAATTAAATTCAATTATCGCGTATTTTTAATGTGCCACTTTGCTTCATTAGCAAACAGAAGATGAGTTTGCATTATTGTAGCGGCTTCCTCTGTCACTGTTCCGTGGCGGTGTGATGCGTTCTTCCTCATTAGTCGCTCTTGGTCCTGTGTTTTCCGCCTCGCCTCTCGCTGCCTCGCTTTTCTTTTTGTGACCGAAGTGATGAAGCCCCGTCGCCCTGAGCAGCTGGTCTGCAGCAAGTCTGAGAGAAACTTCTCAGACTAAAAATGGATCAGAACATTGAGACGGTAAATAATTGACTTGTTTTTATTCTCCCTGAGTTAAAAATATGCCGCCATTATTTTGCAACGTTTTTCGTAGTATAAACGCGGCGACTGTTTTTCTCACAACCTGGCAAGGCAAGTGTATTACTTTTCTACTGCTACTTCTCTTACTAAGGCTCCTGTCCTGCTGGGACTGCTGACATAACTACTTAGTGAATACCATTACAGTGGCACCTCGGTTCTTGACCACAATCTGTTCCAGACGGCCGTTCGAGAAGCGATTTGTTCGAAATCTCAATCGATTTTTCCCATGACAATGAATGGAAAAAGAAACAATGCGTTCCAAGCCTTAAAATAGTCTTTTGTAGGAGTGAATGTAGAGTGTCTGCTGCAGGTGGCTGTTCCTCTATGTGTGTGGCCGCTGCATGTGGGAGGGGTTGCCGAGTGAGTGAGGTCTCTCCAGAAGTGAAGAGGTGCCCGGTGCGTGTCCAGCTCTGAATGTGCGCTTCTGTGCAGTTTGGCTGTGACAAAGTCATAAACCAAGTCACGCTCTGTCCCAGACTCGCCTCATCCCTGTCCCAGCTCCAGCCCACAACAGGACATCAAACCCTGGAGTGAGTGCTCCAGCACCTCCCCTGTGACACTCTACCACGGTCCAGTGAGGAGACAGGAAAGGTTTTACACCTCAATATGAAGAAAAAACAGTCAGTAAATGGAGCTAACGGGACACGTCTGCATACAGAGGCTGCGTTATACACAATAACAAAGCGCGTCGTGGGTCAGCTGATCGGTCCACGCACGTTATGTTTTTTTTCAGATTTTTTTGGGGGCGTTCGAGTTCTGGATTTTCGTTCGAAATCAGAAGCAAAAAAATCCCGAAATTTTTCTATCGAACTCCGATTTGTTCCAAGTCCAGGACGTCCGAAAACCGAGGTACCACTGTACTTTGGCCACAGGTACGACTACTATTGATACCTCCCACTACTGTGAATACAAATACTGCAACTTGAACTACTGCTATCTTTCTACACTGTTGCAACACCACCCCTACTACCTCTGCAGCCTCGACAACCAGCTCCAATACTACTCCTCCTGTCACTCGTCACTCTTCTGCAACTTCTGATACTGCCGTCACTCATCATAAATGCATCTACTGTATGTATTTCCACTACTGCTTATCCTTCTGCTCATACTATTTCTACGCCTGCTACCGCAAATAATGCTGCTACTGTCAAACCAATACATCTACTTGGGTCACTATTGCCACCTCTGCTACTGTTGCTACTGGTTCTAACTGCTTTGGCACACAGCACTACCGCAACTTCAAATACTGCTGTTTAATACGGCTTCTACTAACTTACGGCTGCTATTCATACTACTTATCTTGATGATTTATCATCTGATTTTTCTACAGTACCTATGCAACTGCTACTACATCGACAGCAATTGCAACTTCTGGCATTGCCACTTTCCCTACTGCAATGTTTAGCTTAAAGTAAAGCGACTGCTATTATGACTGCTACTACTATTACTGTTGACTTCACGACTTTCACTGCTTTTACTACTGTCACTTTTATTTTTAATGTACTGTTAGCACCGTTGATCGTATTTATTTGGGGGTGCAACTCATGACTGCTTTGATATTCCATTAGTCACCGAACGCTAAGTCGACAGTTGCGTGTACGGGTTGTGGATCACGCCAACGTGTCTCAATGTAGTGTTGCAAATAATAATTTGATAAAGCTAAAAAAAAATTGTTGGAAACAATTATTACACATTTTGAGACATGATATTTGAGTGTTATTTGCCCAAATGTTGTATGAACGGTTTGTGTCCTTTGATGTGTCTTATCACTAATGGTCCCATACTTTCGATGTTTTGGGTGACGATGGTTGCGTACTGTAGCCTCAGCTTACTGCGAGTGTTCACAGCATCTCAGCTAGTCGACTCACAAACCTGTTGAGGAGTAATGATACGTCCATTAAACCTCAATATGTCGGCAAATATGCTGTAAGTAGGTGTACTCACTTTTGTTACAGTTGATGCTACGAATAAAGCTACTCCTACTTGCACTTCTGAAGATAGCACTACTACCAGTAACTGCTGAAAGAAAAATAGACGGTTACTGTGTTAAGTACATTTCTTCAGAAAACATTTAAGAGTAAAATACGTCTACCACACTTTACTATCGCTGGCTGAAACCACAACAAGCAGCAAGATGTGTTGCGTTTCTAGGATGCCGGCGTGGTGCAGGAAAGTACAGCCTGTGCTTTACCACTGTTGTTGCCGCGGTGACTGACATAAATAGGCTGAAAAGGACCCAAGAATAGCTAAGAGCAAACCAGAGAAAATAATATGGAATATTGAATTATGTCCGTTTTGAGTGTCCCTCTTCAAGCCGCTTGATAGATTTGGGTCTGTGGAACGGTGAGAGGAGCGCCGCAGGGCTTTCGTTTTGACAAGAATCGAGCTGAAGTTTATATGTTGCTGCCCGTAATATACATGAAATCTCCTCCTATGAAACTCACGTTCCATCAAAAATCCGTTGATGCTATACCCAGTGAAGTGGCTCCGGAGTCTGGACGGAGGTGACCAGCAAGATTTATTTTTTAAAAGTCAGTACTTAAAGATGACAAACCACGCAGCAACAGCAAAGAAAACTTTGTAAAATTATCGATTGCTGCCTCTGAAAGCTGCAAACTAGATGGAGGCGGGGGAAAAAAAGACCTGCCATTTATTGTCCAGATTAGTGAAGGTGCTCCTGTTGGGAGCCCGCTGACCACGTCTGAGCCGATGCTGTTTGTTCCAGGCAATGACTGATGAAACAGGTGAGCACAAGGAGCAGCCGAGCGTGAAAACTGACCTGCCCGCTGCCGCATGATGAGTGCTCAGTGGAACAGGGAGGGAAGCAGAATCCAGAATGAGCAGAGGAGAAACCTCACTCTTCTATTTCTTCTCAAGATGAATGAGTGACGCCGATTCACATTAAGGAATGTAGGTCGCTTATGAAGTTAATTCCATCAGGATGAATATTGAACTCAAGCACCTGTCGCAAAGCAAGCGCGATATTCTTCCTCCGCAAGCGCAAACCTCCAGCCCTGATCGAGATATTCAATTTTCCAAAATGTCTCACTGGCTGCACAGCGTTTAAACCGAAATAGAAAGTCATATTTTATCCCCCTGAGCCAGTCGGCCATCTCTCTGTTTACTCTTCTAAGAAAATGAGTGTTATGCAGTCGCCCTGCTGCTGTCACAGCCTCAATCTGTCGCTCCTGACACCGTGTCACGCCTTTTATTGGATTTGGGTGTTTAGATAGTGATGTGGTATGTAAAACAAGCAGGCCTGCGTGCCAATGTGTGGATAATAGTAATCTCCCCGCGGTGTTATGACTCCGAAATCCCTCTGGAGTCATCAGAAAGGCATTCCCATTTTGATACATTTCTGATGTTTTCTTAAGGGGCTTTCATGGCGCCTTGATTTTGGAGAGATTTGCTTTCTAAATAAAATGTGATCCAATGTGTGTTATATAAGGACGGTACTGTATATACGCCTCTCTGGAACCTCTACACACTTCTTTTACTGTTTTTTAGTGACAATGTAAAGCACTCAAAGAGCAAAGACCTCTGCCAAGCTCTTTTAAACCAGCAAATCTAACCCAGCTGTGAGCAAAACACCGCAGTCTGTGTTCTATCAGTTTTATTTGGGGGTTAAATTGTGACAGCATGAGGGGGTGTCTGTGCGCCACGAGATTTTGGGAGCATCGTGTGGGCTAAGGTGGTGAAAAGTATGAAGTAGCCAACAGGGGGAGCTGTTTTTGTCAAGGCGTCTGCTTTAGTGACATATTGCCGCAGGAAATATTTTGGATTTTTATGCAATAAATGTGATTCAAGTTGCCTTGGATTATGTGGCTCGTAGGTCAAAGTCAGCCGTGCAACTTCGTGCAGCCCGAATAAATCATGATCCATATGGTTTCACTGGAAGTTGGTGGCTTCTGATCACTGTCTCAATGTTCAACTGGCTGTCTGCCGCAAAACAGTGATGATAAAAAAAGAAAAAAAAACTGTCATTACACTATGCCCAAAAAGAGTGGTAATTTACGCAGTAACTGAGCCAGTGTCTTCTGTGCGGGAGTATTTTTCAGAGTACAAGTCAGTGAAAAATGCATCATGAAGATGAAAAAATATTTTAAGTATCATTTTTAGGGGAAATTTAACCAAACCATCTGACTGAGAAACGATCTCGCGCGATACATAAACATTGCTTATCTGCAGCCACTCTAACCCGGTCCATCCCTTCAGGTGTCCGGTGGCTCATGGAAACATGGAGCAGCGTTAATGTTCCTGCTTTACTTCATGGTCATGTCGGCCAGTGTGACATAACATAAAGAACATGTCAAAGTATTCTTTAATGTACAGTATGTACTGTAAGTCGCACCTGTATATAAGTCGCAGGACCAGTGAAAAAAACTGACTTACAGTATAGTCCGCAAAATACAGGACATTAAATAAGACCGTTTCAGCTCATAAACAGAAAGACTTACAGTAAAATGCAGAGTTTGGGTCGAGTTTGACACCTGATTCCCTTCCAGGGTTTGTGTACAAATGTTGTCGGACTAAGGACTTTGTACGCCAGCAAACTCAGAACATAAAATTGGTAATGATATCCACTAACAGAAGATGGATTGCTCTTTCAAGCTGAGGTTTATATGAGTTGTTGTGATGGAGCCAAGTACATTTACTGTTGATGTAGAAGAAAGTTTGGAGTAAAAAAATACCTGTTAAATGACTGTGCAAATGGGGTCTTAAGAAGAGAACAGAAGCTATGGCTAGTAAAACACTGTTGGTCTACACCACAATAAAAATGGTCATCAATGTTTCACTGTTTCAATTCAGCATTGCCCTCTCTCCATCCTTCACCGTGGACACGCAATGAGTGCGGCCTGGCCGCTGACCAAGGGAGCGAGTGTTGCTTGTTGAATTGGCAACGCTTCACAGGGACATTGTGATTTAAATGATTTCAAAACGGCACCAAAAACTCCTCTGAACTGGGTTCATCCCAAAGGGGGGCCGACGGTTCACTGATGCTGGGATCTGAGTGACTTCCTGAGGAGGCGAGGTGGTGGAGCGGGTTGCGTTTCAGAACCCTGAATATATATGTTGTCGAGCAACAAAGGGCCTCCATCTGGCCTCTGTGCATGAAATCTGTTCACATGTGTGAAGTAACATGAGAGCTGCAACGCCATCTTCTTCTCTTCTCTGAGAAATATTTGAGCTATTTTAAGTAAAGTGATCCGCATAATTGGTCTGTGGTTTTGTCCTGCTTCACAAAAAAGACTTCAACGTGCAATGACTTTATAAGTTCCTCTAAAAAGTTAGCTGTTAAATTGACAGGTTGACCTTGAATCGATTCGACCCACGGATCAGTCCAAATCATTTTTAGCAACACTTCTCCAGGCGCTCTGCTCAAACTTAAATAATTCTATTCAACGTTTCTCGACGGCTGCCTGCGAGTCAGGGCCGCGGGTCACACTGGAATTTTAGGGCTAAACCCGTGATGCTTTGGCTGAAGGTGACATTGATTTAGATCACGCTTGCAGTGGCTGTATCTGGACACAAGGATCAATAATCCCAGCCAGAACAGCATTTCCCTTCTGCCTCTCAAGCCAATTACGAAGGCCTCATGCTCTCATACAGTTTCAAAATGCACACAAACACCATCTTCCCCACAGCCCAAATAAATAATGCATCAGCGCAGTGTATTATTGTCCGGCGCTACTACCACGGGTCTTACTAGTCCAATTAAGACCTTCTACTGGATGGCAAAGACCATTGGAAAAATGGTGGAACATTTAATGCACTCTTAATTCCTGACTGGACCATTAGGACGAAGATAATGCCCCCATGAATTAGAGCGTTATTGAACAAACCGCAGCGACGGCAGATGGTTCTGTCCTTAACTATCGATCTTTTTGTCAGAAAGTCCTGCGTTGTCTCCGCAGACTGCAGCCGCCTTATTGGAGCTGTCCAACTGTGTTGCCTATTAAAGAGAGGAAGACAGCAGGAGCATTAAGTGTTGCGGGGAACAGTCCTCACCTTCACGTCGGCGCCTTTCTAGTCGTGCACCGGAGTTCAAGACAAAAGTCTCAGCAGCTGCTTGGTTTATTTTTAGAGCGCCGTCTTCTCTGTAACTTGACAGCTGATAGGAGTGTGACAGCTTCGCCTGCTTCCTGTGTAGCCGAGGATGTTTGATCGAGAGCATCACGGATGAGTCCATGACAGCGTGCCACAAGTTGTATGTTGGTTTGGAAGTCAATCACCCGTATCATTACGACCAAGCAATTAAAGCTGCGTCGTGTCCCCCGCGTTCTTCATCTCAAGTGTTTGTGTTTGCTGACTCGCTGAACGCTGCTTCTGGGTGAAGGGTCAGAAAAGCTGTGAATAGAATGAGAGTTGAAAAACCAAAATGGAGGTAGAAAACCTGGCATCCATTCTCGGGTTACTTGGACTGTCTGACCCATGTCTCGGGTTTGCTTTTTATGTGATCACTCAGTCAGAAGGTCTGCACGACCAGCTCCATCGCCGTGGTGATGCTTCATCGTGCGATTCAACCTTTGCTTCCCATCGACTGACTTCACACAGGAGCTATCCATGGTACTCAAGATAAACGCGGAACCCAGTGTAGACACAGAAAGACGTTGAAGCCCTGTGTTTCTGATATGTGGTTATTGATAATAACATTACATGTTTACAAGGCTTAAAGTCCATAGTGTTGTGACTGAATATTTTCTTATTACAGTTGCATAGTTAAATAAACATCTAATATTAAATGCGAAAAAAAAAAATTCCGCCGAAAAAATGCATGCTAATTCGCAACCATGTCTGTTGAAATAAATTGCTATTTTATTTTATTTTTTTTATTTGTTTCTTTCAAATCATTTAGTCCTATGATCTGCTAGAACAAAAGCGTATACAATTTGCCCTTTGTTTGGTTGCAGTTGCTGAGCATGGGCACCGTGAGACTATGGAAAACAGTGTTAGCTCATTTGGACATAAGATATCTGTTAACTATTACTTAACTTAACTGTGTGTGTCTGTTCTGAAGTGAAAGTTTTGCAAGAACGGTACGGTGATGTGTGTGTATGTATATATATTGTATGACAGTAATGTGATGCTGCCGTTTTCGTTATATAAAACATACAATATTACCCATTTCAACTGCTCTGTTTATTTATTTTATTAATATTTATTGATTCATTTTATGATGAAAGGCAGATGCGACATACGTAAACTTGAAAACACAAAGTGTGTCAAGTTTGTCACTTGTGACAAACGAATGTTGCCCAGAAGTTATTCTTATTTTTCCTTGAACAACGTACTGAAAGCCTCCTGACTTGACGCGTCCTGACAGCTCCGACTGTCATTGCAAACATGAGGAGGTGCTGTAATTACTGACAGATTTCAGGAAAAATATGAACATTAACTCAATCCATGAAACATGATGACGTGTTTAATATTATATTTTTCATCGAAGTCTTGTGGTGCATTGCGACTTTCTGCTTTCTTTCCCGAGAAGGTCAATAGTAAAGTAAAAACTGTCTCTGAGAGTCAGACACCTCTCACTTCTCACAGTTTTTAGATGTTTATGGATCACACTCTCACTTGCCCTCAGTGGCTTTTCCAGCGTTTCCCCCCAAAGTTAGTGTTAGCATTAACGCTAACAGCATTAGCTCAGGAACAAAGGTGAGGTGTGGTCAAAAAGGAAGGCAGTTCTGAGTTAGACCTCTCTATTCTCCAAATTTTACCCCCTACTTTAGTCCTAAATTGATTATAGAGGAGTCAGGCACCTTTTAAAAAGTGCCATCACTGAATTAACCCACCAACACAGAATATTTACTGCTGTAAATAAGTTTGGTTATGTTCAGTTGGCTGATTGTTTAAGTAGAAACTTTAAAGGTCAGAACTTGTTTTTGAAACTCTTTTGGAAGATCTAGTTTATGGCGAAAGTATGTTGTATGAAATTGTATTTCAACTATTAGCAAACATACATATATATATATATATATATGGACAAGAAAACATTTAGAGGAAACATGATCTAAGCGTCAAAATATTTTTCTTTGGCCAAAGGAACCAGTTTATGGAATGGTGTGACTTGAATGTTGTAAATTCCTCATGTATAATTGCAGTTCTTCGCCTTCTTCTTTTAAACGGATTCAATATCCAAAAACTCATCTCTGTTTGTCATTAATAAAAAGCCTTTAAAGTGTGCGGAGATTCATCTGCATTTCTAATTCCGAGTTTGATGAAGTTTCTACAGGGGTTTCATTTCTCAGTAAAAAGGATTCAAGTGTTCATTTCACGTCCCCAGTTAATAAGTCCCATTGTATTATCGGATGTGGAGCTCAGGTCCTCTGGTGAAACTTATTTGATGAATCATGGTATGAAGTTGTGAAAAGAGAATTGCTCCTGACGGTGTGGCGCTGCACTCTGTGTTTGCGTCTCAATTCTGACGCTTTTATGCTTCTGAGTTACCGAGCGGCTGGGAGGAGATGGAAGGCAGCCTCGGAGATCTTTGCTGAAATCTAGCCGGGATGCTTATTGATCTGCTATATTTATCCATATAAACTGGCTAATTGTGTTTGTGCTGGCTTCTCTCAGCCTTTTTCTTTAACTAAGCAGAACGGCATGTTAATCGGCACATTAGAGAAACATGAGCGGAAGATTCCTGCTGAGGCAGACCTTGAACCCCGGCTCTGGAAAATCTATACCTCAGATCAACATCTACCCGCCGCGTCCTTCCTGGCTTCTGAATCATCCTGCACTTGTTATTTTCACCAGCTTTAAAATGCGCTTTGCTTCAGTTTTGAATTCAGTCACCTTTGTTCTTTTTACTGGCTTGTTTCTTGAGATTGATTTTTTTTTTTTTTTTCGTTCTCTTTTTTTCGACCCTGGACTCTGCCCAGCCGACTCCCATATGCCCGCTGCCAGACTGGCTGTTTAGCAGCCTTATGAATCCAGCACAGCATGAAATTTTCATGTTTTAAAGCCAGTGAGTCTCAATCCATGCCGGGTCTGGCTGAGATTAGCATTAGCTGATTTGCATATCCATGGAGTCCTCTTGTGTTGCACCAGCACTTCACAAGTCTTCTCCTGTCCCAGTTTGAAATCCATCAATGCATTGTGAAACTAACACAATAAATTGTTAAAACATTCCCCCAAATATTTGTCGGAATGAAAAACTTTGTTACAAATATATATGAAAATGCTTTTCCTCTCATCTTCATCGCATGAGAAATAGAATTAATAACACATTAAAAACAGTCCCATTTTCTATCCCGAATGTATTCATCGTTCATTCATCCATGCATTGCATACTGCTGGAACCTGGTGTGCCGCGGTGCCAGGGGGCTACACATGACAGGAGAGGCCACCCTGGATAGGGAAGGTCACCTACAGACACACACTCACTGCAGTTTAATGTACAAGTCGCTGCATGGAATCTGTAAATGAAAGATGAAGTCAATATGGTGAAAGTCTGTCTACATTATTATTAGGCACCCATTTAATTTATTTATTCTTATTCTTATTTCTAATTCTTTTTGCTGTTGTTAAAGCACAGTTTAAATTCAGATTCAAATGCTTGTCACTGTGCCGCTATTAAATTTGTTTGCAATTCTTAATATTCGAATTGGTAAAAATCAAATGCATGCTACATTTATCATACAGTGGAACCTCGGTTCTTGATCACAGTCCGTTCCCGACGGCCGTTCAAGAAGCGATTTGTTGGAAATCCGAATCGATTTTTCCCATTACAATGAATGGAAAAAGAGATAATGGGTCCCAAGCCTTAAAATAGTCTTTTGTAGGAGTGAATGTAGAGTGTCTGCTGCAGGTGGCTGTTCCTCTATGTGTGTGGCCGCTGCATGTGGGAGGGGTTGCCGAGTGAGTGACGTCTCTCCAGAAGTGAAGAGGTGCCCGGTGCGTGTCCAGCTCTGAATGTGCGCTTCTGTGCAGTTTGGCTGTGACAAAGTCATAAACCAAGTCACGCTCTGTCCCAGACTCGCCTCATCCCTGTCCCAGCTCCAGCCCACAACAGGACATCAAACCCTGGAGTGAGCGCTCCAGCACCTCCCCTGTGACACTCTACCACGGTCCAGTGTGGAGACAGGAAAGGTTTTACACCTCAATATGAAGAAAAAACAGTCAGTAAATGTAGCTAAGGGGACACGTCTGCATACAGAGGCTGCGTTATACACAATAACAGAGCGCGTCGTGGGTCAGCTGATCGGTCCGCGCACGTTATGTTTTTTTCCGGCTTTTTTCAGGGACGTTCGAGTTCTGGATTTTCCTTTGAAAACCGAAGCAAAAAAATCTCAAAATTTTTGTTTGAACTCCGATTTGTTCAATTTTCGGGACGTTCGAAAACCGAGGTACTGCTGCATTTTGAAACTGTTCAAGAGTTTTATCTGTTTAGCCAAAAATGTATATCGAAAATTGCACTGAACAATTGTAGCTGAATCTGAGAAAACGTATAAAGTTGATTATTAAAAACTGAAATCAATTAAATGATATTAATAAGAATAATTCTACTTTTAAAAGAACAGAACATTTTTTGTCCGTTTGAATAGTTATCGAACAGTTGACGCTGCTTCATCACGTCTCGTGTGGCTCGGAGATGTGTTGCAACAAGCGAATGACTTCGGTTGGTGATGTGTGATGGGTGAATGTATGAGACGCTTTGAGTGCTTTTGGGGCAGGTCAGTCTAAGATACCGACTTTGAACTGTATGAAACAATCTTACACATCTTCATGAGTCCTGCTGACCATCTCGAGTCACCATTTTGTTCTGCAGCTTCTTCTTCAGGCATTTTCCATCTGAGGTTTCCAGAGGAAGTCAGCCTCCTCCGCCTCCACCTTTCAAACACCCCATCTAGTCACATCTTCTCTCCACATGTCCTCATTTACCACAAACCTCATGGGGTTTTCTTCCTCCTCTCCATCTGCCAAGCATCTCCATCCGAATCAGTCTTTGTCCGTCAACTCCTCGCTTCCTCGCGTATTGATTGTCATGAATAGCAATGAATAAATAAAATCATAAGTTGTTGTAAACGTTTCTCCTCGTACTGTGGATTGTGTGCATGAATAGAAAGGGATAGACATAGTTGTGTATGTCGACTTGTTGTTGCAACCCAAGTTCAAACCATCCAAGTCATTTGTCTTCAAACATTTCGGTCCCTCTCTGCCCGTCTGGTCTCAGTCCAACAGCTTGGCAATGACTCACCAGCACAACTCATACTTCAATAACGGAAAAAGAAAACTCCTCTGGACAGATGTGTTGTTTTGAGGTCCATTTGTAGTTACTTCTGAAACCATCATTCTGCCCAACTCTGCAGTACATCTGACATCTTTGGGCCCTGGTGAGAAACAGTGGCCCAAACTGAGCATTAGCTGCTCATTGTTTGTGCTGCTACACCGACTGCGAATTTGCCCATCCGCCGGTCTCCTCCTCTGCACCCGGCACACACCACTGTATGGATTTATCGGCTAATCTTTACATACACGCAGCGTCTGCTTTTACTGGTGATGAGGCAGGTCAAGGAGAAAACCCACATAAAAGCTGCAACGTCACTTTTATACGGTTGAAAATTGTGTTGGACACAACAGCGGGCTGCTCTTTAATTTCTCTCCTGACAGTGTTCGCCAGGCTGGCGGGGACCTTGGTCTGCTACTGTCTAAAAATAACAGTGAAAATGTTAGCTGTGCAATAAGAATATCCTTTGCTTTGTTTCCCTTTCAAGTGAAGTGATTTATGTCTGCCGAAGACTGCCAAGAATTAATGCTGAAGATAGCCAAAGATTGTGATGCTTCTAAGGCAACCATTTGCCAGAGGAGTTCAAATGTTAAAACAGCGCCGTCGCTGTCTGGTTAGCGCCCCTTGTTCTGTTCACATGTGATGTATTAGTTAAGCTCATTGATATCCGACAGGAAAACTTCTAATTTCACGTCCTGCAGGCAGCGATCGGGGGTCAATGTTATTGATAAAAGGGGGATGTAATCAGATCTGGTATCAGTAAATGCCCCCCATATTGGCGATTCGATAGAGTCGTGATTTACTTGTCAATATGGATTCACAGCTTGCAGGCGTCGTGCCATTAGTCTTTACCAGCACGATCATGTTCAAGTTTTATGCTTGCTTTAAATGAAAGCTCTATTTCTGAGGGATGTATAAGTCACATTTAGGATGTTTTTAATAGAACCGCACATCTTCTAGGCAACCTCCTCCCGCTAAATGGGAATTGAATGGCTCTTTATTGTCATTAAATTACAAGGGAATCTGAAGAAAGCTCTGGCTCCCACTCGCACTCACTCATGCACACATGCTATACAAGTACAGTACACTTGGTTTCCATTTGTGTCCCACACAATAACAGAGTACCTATGTGGGGGCGGTGGGGGCGGTGGGATCGGCGGCGGAGAGAGTATGATTGAAAGGCTGAGTGTTGTGTAATTCTGCAGGCCTTACTATAACAGGTTGATCTGGAGATGTCGACCATAGGGGGGGATGTTTTCCCCTGTCTGCTCCCTGGAGAGCGGCTCTGAAGAATCTTCTTCTCAGGCAAGGATGGAGTTGGACACTTACTGAGCAGTGATAGAAGGTCTCCTGTGTTTTTCTTTTTTTTTTTTCTTCAGTCGTCTGATATAGTCTTTCCTGGACATTCCTCTCTGTAGTGGTGGTGTTGAGTCCGCTTCCTTTGCATGGTTTAACGTGTAAGTCTGACTTTGGAAAGCGAGTTCTGTCCAGTGGCCCTCTTCCTGAACCGAGTCCAAATGTTCCAATCCATGTTTCTTATTAGGGTCGATGTGACAGATGGTGTTCGTGACCTTTCTTTGAGACGTACCGTATTTGGGCATTGAATGTCACTTGTGAATTAGCCTGACTGGTTTAAGGTACTGTCGGGGGTTAGCTTGGGCACATATGATGAAAACCGTGGTCATCCAAGAGGCTAATAGTCGAGCCATGCTACCAAGAGAAGGCAGGTGGTGTAGCATTCTGTATGGATACAACAAAAAAGAGGTTTGTGGGAGACATACTGTCGTCATGTAATGATAAGGTTTCTTCTCCTAAGGTGTCACATGTTCATGGTTGTCAACTGGACCTTTTTGTCCAATGTTGAGGATCAAGTTAGCCCTCCCGCCGCACTAACCCTAACGTTCAAAAGGGAGGGTCGGGAGAATTGTTCATAATATCGGCATGATCACATAAGACACAATTTATGCCTTGTGAGTAAGGATGTCCCGATACCACTTTTTTGCGGACCAAGTGCAGTGGTTCTCGACCACAATCCGTTCCAGACGGCCATTCAAGAAGCTATTTGTTCGAAATCTGAATTTTTCCCATTACAATGAATGGAAAAAGATATAATGCGTTCCAAGCCTTAAAATAGTCTTTTGTAGGAGTGAATGTAGAGTGTCTGCTGCAGGTGGCTGTTCCTCTATGTGTGTGGCCGCTGCATGTGGGAGGGGTTGCCGAGTGAGTGAGGTCTCTCCAGAAGTGAAGAGGTGCCCGGTGCGTGTCCAGCTCTGAATGTGCGCTTCTGTGCAGTTTGGCTGTGACAAAGTCATAAACCAAGTCACGCTCTGTCCCAGACTCGCCTCATCCCTGTCCCAGCTCCAGCCCACAACAGGACATCAAACCCTGGAGTGAGCGCTCCAGCACCTCCCCTGTGACACTCTACCATGGTCCAGTGTGGAGACAGGGAAGGTTTTACACCTCAATATGAAGAAAAAACTGTCAGTAAATGTAGCTAACGGGACACGTCTGCATACCGAGGCTGCGTTATACACAATAACAAAGCGCTTCGTGGGTCAGCTGACCGGTCCACGCACGTTATTTTTTGACCGGCTATTTTCAGGGGCATTCGAGTTCTGGATTTTCATTCGAAATCAGAAGCAAAAAAATCTCGACATTTTTGTTCGAACTCCAATTTGTTCGAAGTCCGGGACGTTCGAAAACCAAAGTACCACTTTAGTGACATTTGAGTACTTGCCGATCTTGAGTACTGATAGGAGTATTTAGAATACCTTAACAATTAAAATACCTCAACATCTCAAGTCTAACCTGGGCTCTTGTGCACTGACCAGCAAAGTCCATTATTTTCCACGACTAATAGGCACTGGTCGTCCAGAGCAGAGTACCGTGTGAGAGCTTCAGTTGTCTTTCCTGCCCGTGGGTTTTCTTTTGCCGTCTTTTCTCTCCTCTCCAGCATTTGCTCCAGAGTTGGTTTGCTCCGGAGTTGGTTGTTTTTGTGGCGCCGGTGCTAGTGTATAAAAAGTCCTTGTACTGTTCTTAGGTTGTTTGATCAAATTGCTCGTGTTCATTGAGCGAGATTTCGCCGCTCCTCTTGACACTTTAACAGCAAGATTGTAGTTTGCACTTTACTTTGGCCTTGTCATCTTCGCAAATTTTATAGTATGGCCACACTGCCGACATGTTTTTTTTTCTATCCTCCAGTCCTAACATACACCACTTGCTAAAGCTCTTGCAACCACTGTCCACTCTTCCATCTCCTTTTTTGTATACAGTAGAAGGTTTTGACTGCTGTCATGAGCGAGTATTAGACATGTACGAGTACAGCAAAATAGTGTCGGAGCATCCGTACTTGTGTCAATAACCTGTCTTTAATGAGCTAGATTGTCCTGTGAAGTGCTTCTCTTACCTTCAGAATATGCCAGAATATTTGATTCCAATGAAATGCCTGATGCTTCAACATGCAACAACATACTTTTGCTTTGAATAACTCCATTTAGCAGCCAGACGGATTAAGAAAAATGGTCTTTGCATCATTAACTCTGAATATTGATCAAGACGTTCAATCGCATGGGAACATGACCTTTTACTCTCTAACTCAAATAAAATTCCAAGTGGAATTGGGGCTTGGGCAGTGACTTGTGCATCCAGTGGACAGGACACGATATCACATTTGCTCTGCCTAAATGCCTTCTGACCATCGTGACTGGGGAAACGCACGGCATACGCGCCATCCAATATAGCATGAAGTGAAGTGTGACAGCATATTGTGTCCCACATTAACGGAAATGTGTTCGCAGGGGTGAGTGATGCTTGTCGGTTGAGCAACTGAGTAGTGTAAAATACCATCTGACCCCTGCGTTGTTGTCTCACTTCTGAATACTAAGCAACCACTCAAGTGTCTCTGGACCGAAGAAGAGAAATGTCAGAGTGTAAATGCTAATGCTTGCATCTTTTATAGCGGTACCTCTCGCGCACGAGTGCCGTCGATAGCAAAGGTAATAGTCGGCCCCATTACCTCGATCGGGAAATTGCTGATCTCCCGAGTCTAATTAACCTGAAGCACTGCAACTTTAAAGAGTTTCCTTTCTTTACTTTTCTAATCCCTGTGTTGGCAGTCGTTACGGCGGCTGCCTGGGACAGTCGGGAATTTAAATAATTTATTGATTATTCTCTTTGGGAAGAAAGCAGCACTTAGTCGGCGTGAGGCAAATCAGGGGTTTGTTTCTCGATCTTTCATTTGTCAGTTCGGGCCTTATCTATAAAATGGCGTGCAAGTTCTCACTGGAGCACAGACTTGGGACGCAGGCAAAATGAGGAATGGTCAAATACTTGCATTTGAGTACTCACCGAAACCAATACACAGTACTTACGCCGTTACACATGAAGTTACTTTGAGTATTTTTCCAGACATATCATCTGTTATGTGAACATTCCTCAGTATGTTTTCCCTGTATATGGGTCTCGGTCATAAGTTTCACTGCAGTACAAATGCAAAATGTATAAAATTGTCATAAACTGACATTCAAAAACTGCGTACTGCCGTGAAGTGGTATCGGTTTTGTGGTGTCGGTGGCCACTCTATGAGTACAAGTATGAGATTATAAGGGGTATGGGGCCGAAACTAGCATCGGTTCATTCCGAATAAAAACTGTAAACACAGTGCAACCCGTCACGAAACAATAGGGAAACAATTGAGGAAAACAAAGAGCAAAGTTTTGACATTTACTGAATTGGTGACGATAAAAAATGCCTGTTTTTAATCATCACTCATTTCAGATTCACTGGTAAACGTATGATTCATGGGTTAGCATGCAGATCACAGAGTCTCAAAGTGAGTTGACGTAATTCTCCCGATATAAGTCTGGTTTCAATGCTGTCTCTGCCCATAGACTGGGACCGTCATGCGTCTGATTCAACCTTTCTACCTCGTATTCAAGCATGAGGCGGAGGGTATTTATAGCCACTATTCCTCGCTCTATTCTCATGTGGGCAGGAGACTGAACTGGAGGCGGTTGGAGACATTGACTACCATGACATCTGACGATGTTAGGAGAAAAAAAAAGAAAAAAAAAAACACTTTCTAAAATCGGTGGAATAACATTGTGAGCCCCCAGTGCACCTCGCTGTCTTGATGGATTGAAGTATTCCGACCAAATACCTGTCAGAAAAATCAGTGGCTGTTAGAAGGTCAGCCATATCTCATGTTGACATGACGTGACGTGAAACAATGTGAAAGCTTTATGGTTCAATCCCAACATCTTGATTCTGCGGGGGGGGAAGAAGAGAACACAGGTAGTTGAATCATACATACAATTCAGTCAAAATATATTTTTCCAGCGATAGAACAGGAGAAGTTGATCACGGAGATGCAGCGGTTGCCGTAACATCGTCGTCTTTTCTTTTCAGTTCAGCCTCAAACTACTTCCCAGTTATTTACAGCCTCAGTGAAACGGAATGTTGTCCAAAAAACAGTCACAACACAGTCAAAATAACTGAATAGCCGATTCATCTGTCTTTGCGCGTGACAAAGCTATTCTCAATGGTTGACGCAAAAGCGGCCTGCTTGTCACGGATCCAGTTGATAGCATCCATTTGCTTTAATTTTTCAAAGGGTTTTAAGACTTCAAGCTGCTGTCTGTGTGATGCCAAAAGACCCTCTAATCTCATAAGTGTGCCTTTCACACACCAAGCCAAGAAGGCATTGTCTCCGCCCAATTGAATCCGCACAATGAGCAGGCATTCATCCGCTACGTGACAAGCACAAGATGCACGTGGAGGCAGACTACGTGGCATGTTTATCTCCATTTAGAATACGTTCATGGCCACTGCACATATGATCCAGACAGTCAGCACTCATCAAGACAACTATGAGTCTAAGGAGAAATGACAGCTGAGCAGAGCAAACTTCAGACAGAGAGACGCACCAACCGGTGATGTCTGGCTCGACGCAGTCAATAAGAGACTGCCAGACGTCGTGAAAATTACGTCAGAGATCTGTAGGTCAGGATTTTTTTAAATATATAGTTTGGCAAAGAGCTGTGTGGGCACTTTTTTAAATTATTATTTTATTCTTTTTTTGTGCGCACTTGACTGTCTGATCCGTACTGCTGGATTAATACTAACACTCTTTTTTTCCATCAACATGACGTTAAAATGAGTCATAAACTATAGTCTCAGTCATCCTCTCTCTACCTTGTGTGATAAATATATTCTTTATTTTCAATGCGGTACTTTAGTATCAGAGTGTTTTTGTGATGAACCACATCTCCTCGGCCATTTTGAAATTGTGTTAAACAGAGATTGATTTCTGATCATAGGCTTCAACTGACAAACTACTTTGCCTGTGAAGAGACTTGATGCATCAAAACTAAAATGTCAGGGTGGTCTTGGCGGATGTTTATAACCGTGTCATGGATATCCGGATGGATGGATGGATGCTTGAGCGCTCCCTGGCATATCATCTGAAGCGGCATCAATCATTGACGTGCTGACAATAACAAATGTTAAATTCCATAGGAAGCTGTTCGGGTCGGGACATTTTCTCTCGGGAATCTAATGGTGCGGCGAAGAGCCACACATCCATGCAATTCAAAGAGATGATTTTGTATTTTTAGCTTGAAGCGTTTTCAAATAGACTCCTTTAGTGAGGTTCAAAAGTCCAACAGGAGAAGGGGAAAAAATAAGGGTGCACTTAGAGGTCTCTGAGCCATGCCTACGCTATAATCCGCCGTCTTACTTGGCTGCTCAACTGGGCTTTACGGAGAATAGTCCGGAAAGAGAAAGTATCTAGTGTGTGGATGGAACGGCTGTCTTCATGTGAGAGGTCACTGGAGAGTGGACAAGCTGCTTCAAGAGGTTGGAAAGGCAACAGCAACTCATACGCAGAACTGCATCTGTGAACTCTTGTACCCCAAAAATTGGACAGTAGAGGATGGGGAAATCATGGCCCAGTCTCATTGTTAGTCAGAATTGGTGTCTCGATGGTTCGGGCCAGTGGGAATAGATACTTTCTTGGTGTACTTTGGGTACCTGTGAGTGTTGTTTGAGTACCGTCGGTGGCCGTGTCCATGCCTTTCTGACCACTCTAATGGCGATATCCGCTGTCACAAATCCTGCCTCACAATCCATGAGAGCACTTTTGGGACGTGACTGAAGAGGAGATCGGCGTCATGTGGTGCCCACAACGCTGCAACAATCATGTGACGTTGTCAGTATGGTGTTACTGAGGGAGTTCTGGAGGGAGTCCAATACGGTACTAGTGAGGGATGGGGGGCTTTCACATTACAGGTCAGTCGTGTATACCATTTTTCAGCACTCAATCCCGCCAACTGGGGACAGTATGTCTGTGATAGTCTCAGTCACAATGATCTGTCTAATGCTCAATTATGGTGCTAAAAACATGATGCGTTTTGTTGACTTTTCTTTCTTTTCTAATCCTGTAAGTCAAGTTATTTACATGCTGAGTATTGTCCACCCCATTTGCTCCATCTTGTGGCAAGTTGCCTGGGGCAAAATATTACCTCCCCAGTTGAGTTTCTGCTGGACCAGTCAGGGACAAGGTCCACCTGTTTGCGCTCACATTTGCGAGCAACTGAGACTTTAAGTCAATCGTGTTACAGGGCGCTTGAGTCCAAACATATGGTTACGTCCCTTACTCTGGAAGGACATATAAATTCTGAAGCTACACTCTGTGCTATATAGAAATGGGAAAGGTCACATTCCTTTACACAGGAAGAGGAATCTTGATGGCTCCATATTGAAATTAATATTTTTGTATTAAAGTCTGCGTAAATCACTTGAAATATTTCCTGGTTTCTAAGATAAAATCATAGGTCCATACAGTACGAGAGCACGAGTGAGCTCTACTGCAGTGCTTCGCTCTATGTGCAGGCAGTTCAATCTTACCATTCATTGCTGAGAAATTGCCCTCTGAATACGAGGACACTCTGGACCGACTTTTCCACAATAAAGCCCAGAATCGTATATTTATAGAGGAATTGAGCTGTCCATAAAACATCATCTGAGTGACATGTCGCCTTTTATGATTCCATAGAGATCAAGGTGATGTCAAGGTGGCGGTCGTGGGGACGTGGAGCTTCCAGAGACGTTCGGGTAGATGTGATGAATAACAAAGAGGGGCAGTTTGTCATTATTTATTCATCATTTAGATCTTTTCAACCAATGAAAAAAGGAACAACCTGAAATACCTTTGGCCTTTGAATTCACAGGGTAGAGGGAATAAAATGTTAACTTACCAAAGAGAAAATGTGTCACCGACCCTGAGTATGGAATTCAATGCAAATGTTGAACACGGTGGGAGAGAAGCTTCACCATTTATAAAATGTTCCAAGGAACTTAAAAATATTCTTTTTATTTTTTGCACTTCTTTGGAATGTAAGAATGCACGTTGTTTGGGTGAACATATTTCTAAGTCGAAGCAAAAATGAATGTACTTAGTATAATACTTTTAATGTAACTGCAGTTATGGTAGCTCCGACTCCCCTGAATTTTTTTTCGCACCGTGGGGGATTTGTCCACTGCGGCTGATACGGGGTGCTTGGGGGTGAATTAGGTGAACGCCTCGATTGACTTCAAGTAGCGGTGTGGGTTGCGAGTCACACTTGGCATGACACTTAGCGTAGTAGGACCAGTTGCTGCTAAAGTGTTGGGGAGAACCCTGTGACTTGATACTACTTAGCGTAGCCACTGAGCAGCCAATGTACTGAACATCGTAGTGTATGTTGGGTCTCATCCACCTGCTTATCGTATGTCGTGCGAAATAAAAATCCCATCATATGATGATAGATATACCGTATATGATGTGTCTCCTAACGGAAGATGCGCTCATGATGTTTCAATATTTCCAGTAAGTCTCTGGTGACGCTGTTGCAAAATGATGGGTAACTTCGTAACGGTGGGGAGCAATTTTGGTCAAGGCGTCGAGCACTTTCTTCAGGCGCAGACAATAAGTCAAACCATTTCATCGTAATCGTATCTCCTCCTCTGAGTGCTGACTCGACGGGAACATCAGAGCTTATTGTTAAATCCAAGTTGAGCTACACATCCATCCATAAAACCTGACCTTTCGAGGAGCGTGTGAATGCATCGCTGCACAGACCCGATGCACTGACACACTAACCATCCAGTCTTATGGGGCTTGGGAAATGGTTACACACAGGTTAGGCAAAAAACTAGAACAAGACCCAAGAGTTCTTGTAAAAAAAAAAAAAAAAAAAAAAAGAAACATGATGGCCTAGTTTGTTTTCTGGGTGGAGAACTCTAAGAATGCTGAGGCTGGCATGCCGATGCAGTAATGACTCCATCGACTCATTAGCGAGCTACTGTCAGTCAAATTTGACTCTCATATTGAGCGGTAAAGAAGGGATTTATTCCTGAACTACTTTGTCGTATAATTTACACTTGATAAAAACCAAACGTATGTTGAATAACTCAACATATCCAGTTTTTAGCCTCATACTTTTCACAACCCTGCAAGTAAATATTATCCAGTCCATCATGTAATGTAGCGGCAAATGTGTGCGTTTCATTTCCATGTCAATCCAACACGGCTGGAACTCTCTGCCAGCCATTCCATTGGTGCAGCACTGTTACAGTATCATTACCTGCTGTGTCAGAACATGGACAGATTGATAGTGACACAGATGCCGAATGCAGGAGTGTGGAAGTGAATCACTTGAGGGGCCACATTTTTTAACAGAGTCCATGTTGTGAGGGGATCGAAAATTGAATCTTGGAGTCATGCGGTGAGCTGTCCTTTGATCTTAAAGTTAGACATGAATTGTATTTGCGTTTTGATGGTGAAAAATGGTGTCAAAAAGGATGTTTCGAAGGAAGCTTCCAAGTTAAGCACGATTTCATTCACTCCTTCCAAGGCCTTAGCTGCTATGTCGCGGCCGACATAATTCTATTTCGGCAGCTTTTGAAGGACGGCCACCAAAATGCACTCTGATGATTCTACTTCTTGGAAGGGCATCGCTGCGATTTCTGGTTCTAATGCCCTGACTAGGAACACATGCGACTGCTGGATTAACTGAAAGAAAATCCGATCCAACATGTTCAGGGGCAAGTTGACTCCAAATTCATTCTCTTCATTTAGAATTTTGCCGCAAAGTCGCCAACCCCTTGGTTCCTTATCGCTCGATGTTTGACCCAAATGCGCTTGTGATATGATTGTAACTGATGTTCAGTGAGTCATCGTCGCTTCGGCCTCTTGATTTAAATGCTCGAGTTGCCAAAAAGTTAAACCCCTTGGCGTCTGTCACTTGAAGAAAAATCCGGCGACGTTGCTCATTCATGGACTGCAGTATGTTGCTCTTCTGTAGTTGTACTTCCCCAGGAATAAAAAGAGATAACGTGTTAATAGAAAACACGAGCTGCATTAGCGCTGCAATAGCAGATAGATGCGACTTTGATTTGTGGCTGGGGAGGAGATGTCGATGGTGAGACTGTGATAAGCCATTCAGCATTGTGTTTTGACTCCACTGTAATAACACAACAAAGGCCTTTTTAAACACTATCTTAAACCGGGGTTCTTAGTTCGATGTGTAATTGAGTAAAAAAATCTTTACGCGGCATGTCAATCTGACTCAAATCCCGCACCTGGATTAGGGGTTGCGTCACGGCCACAAGTGTCGGGATCAGTCACTGAATTAATGATCTCCTTGTCTTCACTGCTGCAGACGCCTTTGAATGTCGGCATGTCAGTAATGTTATTATCAGACGGCTGAGCTGGCAGGATTGTTGGCAGCTGACTCATTGGAATTTACGTTTGACATGGATCGGCCAAGCAGTCATAAAACAGGGATGTGCAATGAGTCAATACACAGTGGAAGACGTTATTCTCAGTAGCTTCATTAGGGCTGTCGAAATCGAATGTTTTGACTCGTGATTCATAAAGGAAAGATCTTATTTATTTGTTCATTTTCCTCCGAGTACAACTCAACACCAGCTACTGAACAGGGCAGCAGTCAGTGGGTTAGAGCAGGGTGGTCAAGCTCAATGTGGCCAAAATGTTTAACACGGTGACAGCTGTGGGCTGGAAAAAAAGACAGTCCCCCTTTTCATCTCCGCTCATGTCACTACCGCCGCCTGCTTCCTGATCTTCTACGGGAGATAAGGATAGGGATTTTATAACCATGTAATTAATGTTAACTACAAATATAAAAAAAAAATACAGTAAAAAATTCATTGCTCTCTCTCTCTCTCTCTCTCTCTCTCTCTATATATATATATATATATATATATATATATATATATATATATATATATATATATATATATATACACACACACACACAGCAAAAACACATCGATATGTATGTTTTTTAAATGTTTTTTTTTTTAAATATGATTTTTACTGTTGTTTATATTTCCGAAAACAAAGTATTTTATATATACATAGAAAATACACAGCAAAAACACATCGACATGTTTTTTTTTATTTAATTTAATTTTTACTGTTGTTTATATTCTTAAAACAAAGACGGTATTTTAAAATAAAATAATTCGATAAATGGTGCCAGATTTTTCAGAAACATCACAAGGCCCGTGGGCCACATTAAGATTGGAAGTGAATTGAATTTGGCCATTCACATAATTCCATCCTCAGCGGTAAAATCGATTGCCAGCGTGTTTAGCGTGTAATTATCCTGCTATCACAACAAATAAAACTGCCAGCCTTTTTTTTCTTGAAAGTCGTGTCCCTCACCGTTGGCTGTATTTTAAATCTCAAAATAAAAGCTCTGCCGACAGACATACTCTCGAGTGCACTTTGGTTTTTCTGAAATAAGTGAAATAGATATTTTCTTCTCCACTTTGGTGCCTTTGGGGAGAAAAAAAGAAGAAGCTATAAACGCTGTTCTGTTGGAATAGTGTTGAGAGATTGAGCCATCAGTCTGTCCTGAGATCACCGCTCAGGCTGTTGATAGGTTCGATGTGATCGCATGGCATTGCGCTTCAATGGCTTTTTTTTTTTCCCTTCTCTTTTTTGGGAGGCCTGTGATCACACACATCAGCATCATTTGATGCGATGCCGACACAGAAAACATTCCTCAAACCAATGGGGTGTTTTTGGCATCCTGGCGGCTCAGCTGGAGGAAACTATTCAGCATTGTGATGTTTTGCTTTTGTATCCTGCAGTGACACTTTGTAACACATCTGTCTTATCCTCATCTGCTCCATCCCTCTGTATTTTTGTCCCATAAAACAGAGGAACAGATCTTTGATCGCACAAACTACTGTTTGAAGCCGTGAGTCCTCGTCGAATGGAAAGCGAGGAAACTTCTGTTAACTGTTAACTGACCGCCGAGCCAGAGGCAGCACGACTATGTTTGTGTTGAGGGCCGGTCTGTTCGTCTCCCCAACATCTGTCTGCACATTGTTTTGGTGAGCGCCGTGCTGCGGATGATAGCTTTGACATGAACACTGTTAGCGTTTGAGTGATGAGCTGTAGCAGTCAAGGTCACTGTGTTTTGTTCATCATGTGCGCTTATTTCACTTGGTTGACAGAGATATTGCAGGTTATAAAACCATCAGCAGATGTCTCATTGAAGGTGTTTGATGTGATATAAATGGTGAGAACATCTGTTCTAAAGTCAAGTTTGTCAACTTCCACATAAGTGAAATCTGATTATAAGTTTCTGAAAGGGAAAATTTGCCGTCGCAGACGTCGCTCCGTGAAGGTTTTTCGTGTTTGGTAGGACCATCCAAACACGGGGTAAATTCACCCACACGTGTACAAGAGCTTCTGAACCATTGCTGCAGTGACTGGAAACACCTGCTAACCGCACATAGTTGTGGCTGAGAGGAGTGAGAGGAAGGGAGCCATGTTAGAAACTGAGTTTGAATCTAAGGCCGGACAGTGTTCATTGCAACACACTCTCACTCCTAAGGCATCAAATACCGACCATTCGCAAGTCGACTTTGGCATCCAAGTGACGTCTGTGTTGCACATTTCGAAGTCGAAGAAAGACTGTGTTTGGGATTAGGGTTAGATTAAGGTTTCTCTCTTCCAATTCTATTTCACATCACTTGGTTCTATGAATCAACTCATATGATCATGGGCTTCACTGAGGGTGCATACTTGTTGTCACCGTCAGTGAAGTGCAAGGTGCTATGTATACCAAGTAAAATCCAATGAGACGTAGACCTCTCTCCCCACATCCTAATCCCATCCTTGAATGCAACATGGAGGGGTAACATTCGAATGAAACGCCCATCTATGAACATGCACCGTGAAAGGCTAACTTCCACGTCAACGATAAACACAAAAGTCACTTGCAGATAGTCGTTCATTGAGTTAAAAAGCAACTTGGAAAATAATTTTATTTTACAAAGAAGGTTATTTATTGTTATTATTATTATTATTGGATTTTTGTTAATTAATTTATTTATTTATTTTTTTTTAATTCAATAATTTCTGTTATGATGCTTTTTTTGTTTTGTCTGAATCTGTGAGAAGAGCTGCTGCTTCTCCGTGTTGAGAGGAATCAGTTGAGGTGGTTCTGGCATCTCATGAGGACGCCCTCAGGACGCCTCCCTTTGGTGGTGTTTCAGGCCCCACCAGCTGGCTCGAGACCGAAGGGTGGACCCAGGACCAGGTGGTGGGATTATATCTTGGTATCCCCCAGTTGGAGCTGGTGGACGAAGGGAGAAGGGGGTTTGGCATGGCCTTCTGAAGCTATCATCAGATAAACGGATGAGGATCTATGGACCATGTCACGAATTTGATAATGCCTTTTTAAATTTTAGAACTTGTTGAATCGCTTCCAGCCATTGAAAAGTTATGTTGTCTTGGATAAGGGAACAAAAGCAGCCACCCAAAACAATTTACAAGTATAAAACCTAAACACACCCAGGAGTCCTGTATGTATTTTGTGGTCACAAACCGGTCCGATCTGAAATTCAGGTCAATTTCTTGTGGGTCGGAAAACACAATCTGTCTATCTCCTTGGCTTTGGTCTTCACACTGGGATCCGTGTAAATAATCAGTTGCAAGTGTTTATGAAAGCCTTCTCTCCGGTTTCCCAGCTAAATTATCCACCGCGTTTTTGAAAGTGGAGCCTAGATTCATGAGCAAAAACCATCTGGAGGAAATCCAGATCCGTTTGTATGACACCAAAGCAGGTCCCACAAATCTGCCACGGTGATGAACAGACTCTGACATGGGATCATACAATTTTCATGGGAGTCAGGTTTTGTATCTTTGGCAGCGAACCATCAGTCAAAACATGAATCGTCACATTCACAGCTGTTGTTGCGGATTTTATGATTTCCTGACGCTCCGTTTTGTCTTTCTTCCTTCAGCCATGTATTTCATTCACAGGAACACGGACGCACGGAAATGCGACCCCTGCAGGGATCGGAGCGGTTAGATCATCGTTCTCATTAGGGAAAGTGGCAGCGCGGAAGATTTTCATTTGAAGTGACAGAGATGGACATAATTAGACACAGTTTGCAGACAACCGAAGTAAATAAGATAATGATTGGATTTGGCTGCAGTAGGGAAGGTTTAGACAAAAAAAACCAAACAAACTTGGATGCACATACCAAGGCTGACAAGGATGTGGGCGCAAAATGTCAGCGCTGTAGAAACCAAAAAGGTGTTGCCACTAGTGGGCGGTGTTTCCATAGCAGTGGGTTTTGTTCGTGATGAGGCTTCATGAAACAGTGTCAGCATTTTCAGAGCTCAGTGGCTGGTTCAAAAATGGTGGCAGATTTCATAGAAAAGGTTGTCAAATCTCCGGGTTTTTGAGTGGAGAGTGGTATATAGAGTAGTTGGCTGTTGAAAGAGGACAGGTTTCTCAGTCATGCTGGGGGCCGAACAGTTTCATGTTGTCGTGAACTGATTCTATTTCATGTATTTGGACAGTCGCTCACAGTTGCTCTTCAAATGGATGCGCTTTCATGAATTTGTACTTGAAGGCTGATATAGTGGCTCGAAACATCTCTGGTTCATGGCTGAATACATCACCTTTTACACTTTTTCTTCTGTATATAAAGTCCTTATAGGTCACATGATTTGGCGGGGTGGATTTGGACCCCACACCCAGGGTTTGACCCACCAACTATAGTGGTGTACTGTAAAAAAAAAAAATCAGAAAACTGAAGCAGGAGACGTGAAATTTAATGATAGCTGGTCTAAAGTAAAGAAAGACAAAGTCTAACAAAACTATCTTTGTTTCTGAAGAGATATGTTGATATTAGACATCATTTATGGAGAGATTTTAACATTAAACAGCAACATTTAGCTTTAAACAAAGACAACCAGCCACACACACAAAAAAAAATTATGAGTCTCACATGTGTCGTGAAACATGCTTTGTTGAAATAATAATTCAGTTTGTCCAATGTAGACTGTGTTTATATGTTCTAGTTCACCTGCCATCATCAGGCCTGAACCAAGTTGACATGCAACACCGTCTGTCCTCTTTAAAAATAAATAAAATTTACCTTGAGGCTGATGGATCCGGCAATATAATGAGAAACCAGTCGAATAATTCAACGTATACTTGTGGGAGCAATGATCACCCATTTCGCGCCGGTTCAAAAATCATATCACAGCTTTGCCATGAATAAAAAAATAAAAGGACTCAAGGTGAGCAATGTGTATTCCATATTGGACGTGCTAGATTTCACCTGATAACAGACCATTGAATGGGCGTATTTCAGTTGCACGTATCCTCCAGTGATATGGGGCTCCGTCTCTGCCTCCTACAGGAGGTGGTTGACTGTGATCGCCACATTCTATGCACCACTGAGTTAAGGTTAGGTGTTAGATGTATACACACTGTCATTTTTGTGTTATGATTCATGAAAGACAAAACTCCAAACTGGAGGCCCTGGCTTTTATGTTGCACCATAGGTAGATCGACTCAGAGATTTATATGGTGTCATGCAGTGGACAGTTGGAGAGGGGAGGTTTTTTTGTTTTTTTGTGTGTCTTAACCAGTCAAAACCAGACCAGAACTCAAGTGTATGTGTGTCGCAGCACTCGGTTCACTGCTGTATGAGTCATTCTTCAGCAGAAAGAGCAGAGATTTATCAATGGTTTGACTTGATTTAGTTCCTGAATAAACATGGTGTCAGAGTGAAGGCAGTGATGGCTTTAAGGATGGACACCTAACTTTTCAAATGAGTCAATCCTGGTGTTATAATTACAGCAAAAGTCAGGAGACATGAGGTGTCAGATGGGGAGAGGGCTGGGTGACCTGTTTTGTTGAGCAGGAAGGAGACTGACCGCACTGATCGAATCTCAATGTGGTCTCTGAGATAAAGATACGACATTTCCAGCTGTAAATAAGGGCTACCCACAAGGTTCTGTCGCCTAAAATGGCATCTTCAGTCACAGCTTTTCAAACCAGAGTGGCTTTTGAGTCTGTACAACCTAACCACAACTAAGAATGATGTTGTAGCCCCGGCCCTAATAGTCATCCGCACTCACCTCCCGAATGTTTAATGTTACTCACCATGTTCATGTTGTTGGTTTGCGGTAGTATATGTTGACCTCTTCCGAGTTTATAAACAGTTGACATATGAATGGACACAAGCACATTTTGTGCAGTTGTTAGTCAAGCGACACCAGTTAGCTACCTACAACTGCAATAGAAAAACATCGGTAAATGTATACTGAAAACTGTAGACCAGGGTTTGAACACCAGTTCTGCCACCAGACCGCACATCTGCCGGACATATTTAGCGCTGCAATATTATTTGCTGATGTCGTCTGTAAATGGGTCCAAACTGCCTCCCACTCCCTTTTCACCAAGACTATTGCGACGCCCCCTACAGGCCTGGAATGTGCACTACATTTTCATCTGTATTTTTTTGAGAACAGCAAGGAAAAAGGCTGAGCATAAAATATAACTGTCTTCTAGACAAGGCCTGAATGTGCAGTAAGATGCTGTAAAAGAAGTCAGAGATGAGAGTCTTACCAGCAAAGCATCCAGGTGTTTCCCAGCCATTCGGAAGAACATGACTTTGCTGCTTATGTTTCATGGAAGAAACACTCGGCGCCACGCGGAAAGTGATGGATGACCGGAACTTTAGATAAATGTAGATCTAATGGCGTGTTTTTTTTTTCCCTCCACTTCTCGCCGATAACTCATTCATAACTTACATCTGTTCGTCCATCATTATCAGCAGGTGACAGCATCCTTGCGTGTTATCCATCTTCTCCATCTCTTCATGCAACACACCAGCCTGAACTGATTTTTAATGTTTCCTTTTTGCATCCCATTTACATATATTTTTGCTTGATATAATTCTAGCTGTGGCCTGTTTCAATAAGTCATGCTCCTTTGCTTCCTAATGTGGTTTTTGTGTTTTGCTCTCTTGGTACCGCCTTTCCCTTTTGTTATGCCATTAGCAGTGTGGAAGACGATTGGTATTTCTGCCGGCGTTTCTTCGGAGATCCTTGTTGTCAGAAATCATCTTGAATAAAAGCCCTAATTTATTTGACAATTCCATCCACTTTAAGCAACATTGACTCTCAGTGGCGATCCAATCGTCGCTGGCAAATTAGTTTTCGGAAACTACGCAGATTACTCCAACGCAAGTGTGACGGGTGGTAAAAAGTGGCTTTGCTTGCAGTTTCACGTAATGAGAATCTGCGCCAGCCAACACATTTGTTTGACCTGAATTTTGAGTTTGAACGCAATGAAGAATGGAACAGTGTGCACTTCAAGTCATTATTTTAATTGGCCTAAATGAACACTCGTAAATATTCAAAACACAATTACAGGGGTAATTACAAGGGAATACTTACTGTAAGACGCAGTGCTTGGTGTTTCTGGAGAGATCTGTTTTACAGCTGTCAGTTGTTTGCAGGAAAGGTCATTAGCGTCAGGTAGCTCTTGAGAGAAACGGTGGAGGAGGCGGTACTTAAAAAGAAAATGTTTAAAATGAACCGTACTACTTTTCATACCAGCCTCATAACTGATAACTGAACCAACAGCTTTTCAAATGGCCAGATATCTGTTGGCTTGTAGCCATTTGCCAGGGCTACACAGTGAGCTGGGCCACACTGTAAAGATTTTAAGAGTTTGTTGTTTTATTTTAAAGCAAAAGCAAACAAAGCTGACTTGGTCCACATGCACAATGCGAACACAAACATTTCCCGTCTGCTGTTTGTAACAATACATGACGAAAAATCTCAATTTGAGTGTCTACTTTTCCTGTTTTTGTTGGTTTAATGCCAGGTGTCCCACGCTGCGGAACCTCAGAAAAGGGAAGTGGGCGCTGGGAATGATGTCACAGCCTAGTTCAGTTAACAAGAAAGCAACGTTTACGAATTAGTTTCACTGCTTTATAGCGCCGTCCTATTGATTCCTGGGGAAGCGTAGCTGAGAATTCAACAAGTTTCCGACATGGACAACCCAGAGTTCCGAGCACAACGGAAACGCACAATGGAAACGCATGTTACACTACGACTTCATGGAGGATGCGCCGCTCTCTGTTGCTCCCTTCAGTAACGGAGCAAGGCCTGCACAAGCGCGAGAGTGAATAATAGCTATAATTTCGGTAATTTCCCACGCGGCGCCTAATAAGCAGCATTGCGTTCTGCCGCTGTAAGACCAGATTCTAGAACCAAAAACTTAAACAGCCTGTTGTTAATCATGACAAATCACAGGCTGATCGTTTTGACTGGTGGTTTAAGCGAATCCAAATCAATCATGAAGTAAAAAATAACAGGCCCCAGCTCGACAAACGCCATATTTCCCTTCTCATCTGTTCGGTTCCCCGCGCTGATGACGGAGCAGCCAGACGAGCCAGAGAACACTTTGACTTTGAAGAATGGAAACGACAAAGCCACATGGGAGAGCCATATCAGAGATGAAAAACCATTAACAGAATGAGTCTCTTTTAGCGCGCGGGACAAAAGCTGGCCTTGAACTAGTCGGGAAACACAAAGAAATCACAGCCAAATGCTGACTGTGCGCGCTTAATTTAATATAACAAGATCACAGCGGCTTTGCGGTTCAGCATCGCCAGACTGCTGGAAGACAAAGAAAGCAGAAGCAAGTGGAACTTCTCTGTGTGGACAGGCAATGAGAGAAAAGAAGGGTGCACCGGTGGCGCGGCAAGACAGGACAGTGACTCCTTTTCAAGTTGGTCATTAGCAGCCTCCGTGTAGCACTGTACCCGTCGGTGATTCTCCTTCTCGTCCCTGGCTCTGCGCAGTCAGATGGAGAGCGTCCATGAATAATTAGCTCAGTTTGGGCTTTACCCTTTAAGAAGCTTAGAAGTGCTATGAGCTATAGCATAAGCCAGCTTAGCGCGGTAAGTCATGTACACCAACTATTGACCGCGTGTTTTTCAGCACAGGCGAATTCTTGATATCTTCAGTCCTGCTCTCACTCGGAGACACGCCAGCTGTTGCCGGAAAGACTTCCCCTTCAACCTTCAGTCACAGGGAGTGGTACAACTCATGAAGGGCTGAGCTGTCATCCGTCCACGAAAAAACCATTACTGCATCCAGTCAGCGCTTGAAATGATTATAAGCGGAGCTGCGGTGATTGACACTGAATCACCCCGTCGTGAGCAGGTTACTGCCGTCATCGTCGCCAAACCAAGTCTTTATGATACCGTTGGCTTTGGTTAGTGCCGTGGCTGGTAGGAAACTGTAATAAGCCGGCGACCCTGGTGTCATCCTGTCCGAGCCGTGATGGCGATGTCAGAGGCAGAAGGGCCTTGAGCCCCCCTTTACCTTCTCGATACTTGGAGATTTTCCAAGCCATTACCCCTGAGAGATGAGCGTCTGTAAATAGCAAAATATCCTGTATGGGCAGCGCTCTTCGCCAGCATCCGCTCACACAGAAGGTGATCTTGTTCTCCTCAGTAAATCAGCCTGTGAGTCATGTGGCTGCACGCGAGTGGGGGGTCGCTGGTACAGGCCATCATTTAACTTCATCTGCAGTTTAATGTTGGTAATTGTAGCTGGGATTGTTGCCGACCTGCCAAGAGCGGATAGCTTTTTTTTTTTTTTTAGTGTGATTGCAGCTGTGATGAAAAGCCACGTGAAGCAGGGGCCAAGATAAACGCTGATATGGCTGTTTGTCATGGTTGTGAGGTGTTTTTTTTTTCACCTGATGTGTGAGCTACGTTGTAGTTTGAGAGGTTTGTTGTGAAAAAAGCCACCACCTACCCCGTGTTGATAACTAGATTCAAGGTCTAACATTATCGTGTTGGTAAAAGTGGTGTGGAAAAAGGAATTGGAGAGGTATTGGCAGGTATCTTGCCGTACGATACGTATCCCGACACAGTAGTGGCGATACGATACATTGTGATGTACTGCGGTATTAAAAGTTCAGCAATGTATTAGAATTAGAGAAAAAATGGGGAAAAAAATCTGATAATGCAATACAATATTATGTGCATGAAAAGTTTTACACTTTCAGTCCAACAGAGGAATGAACACCTCTCCTAATCGACGAACTCCAGTGTACAGAAGGAAAATGTTTTTACAATGAAACACGTCACAAATGAAGCAGCATATCCAAGTATTTGTATTTGTCGATATAGCCGACTTCAAACGTAGGGACAATATCACTGTGGCGCCGCAATATTTCAGCAAAAAATATCATGATATTTGAGGATATCGATATTTATGACACCCCTATTGTACATGTTGGCAAATTGGGATGGAATTAGGGGCCAAAAAAAAATATTGAGGGCTCCGCTCCCACCTTGCATCGTACTTACGATTTCGGCACAAGTCGGTTTACACCACTCCATTTTTTTAGTCATCCTTTTGGGGATAAAAACTCCTTTACATGACACCGGAAGTTAAAGCTGTCATTAAAAGTTAAAGTAGAATGTTGTAAAATGTAGATGATGATTTTAAAATACAAAAAGGAATGATGTGGTTGTGTTCGGAGCTGGCTTTGAATCACAAGGGCAATGCGAAAGGCCTTAATATAGACCTGCGACCTGCGGTTCAGAATTCCGATTCACAATGGCCCGATTCATGATGCAATTTCTATTTCGATTTAGTAGGACATATTTCAGTGAATTGAAACCAAATTCTACTTGAATATGTCAGAGCTTCTCATACAACTAACAAAGTACAGTGTTTACACTCTGGTTCAAACAGCACTGGTCGTACTACAAATGGTCAAGACATATTAAATAAACAATTCTGGCATTTTCTGAATGTAAATCGGCTGAAATATCAGCCCAAGCCTTGAGAATGTACCCTGACGAAGTGTAAATGTTGTAGGCCTCACTGTTTAGACTGTTTATCGGAACGGTGTGCCTATGCCAGAGACACTCAATATAACTGCTCTCCCGTCTTTCATTGAACTCCCTTCTCTGTCAAAGTTTCCAGATGAGTTGCTGGCATTCAAAATCTCTGCTTGACAGAAGCAGCCTGTTGAAGGCCAAAGCTTGAACACTGTCGTCTTTATAGGTCATGATGTTGATGCTTTGGAGGTGAACGTTACGAAGTTTAAATGTTGTAGGCCTCACTGTTTACACTGTTTATCGGAACGGTGTTGTTAAATCTGACAAGATTTCATCTGACAAGATACTCAGATTTAAATCTGAGCACTCTCACAAACATTACATCTGAAGTTGAGCAGTTCCCTCCTCAAGGATCTGGAACAATTCTCCCCGTAGTATTAGCCACTTAGCATGTATGAGTCTAATTTGTTGTCTGTCTTGATGCGTTATTGTACTTCATATTGTTTGTCTCTCAACCAGCAGATCTGTGTCTTTCTTTGCCTCACCTTTATTTTACAATGCTTGTGAGTATACTTGTGTATTGTATAAGACAAGATGGCGCTCAGATCAAGATCCTACTACTTTCGTCGGCATTTCACACTGGTTTAAATCCAGCCTCAAAAGCCCACATTAAGTATATTTCCTCCAAAGCCGTACACCAGCTTTATGCCTCTTTACATTTCTATTTCCGGGACATAGAAACTAAAGACTTAACCACCATTGGAGGAAATGGCGCATTTCACTACAGCGTGCAGCAGAAGTGCCTATAAACGTAGGCTTTTCTAATTCCGCCGGAGATTTCTTCATCCACCATTTCCCCTTGAGCTCTTTCTTTAGATCTGCAAGCAATGAAACCTCATCTGTGCATCTATTTTACAGTCTTAAACCTCCCAAGTTTACTTTTAACGGCGTCCTCAAATGAGAGTTGATGTAGTGTCGATGAAGGGCTCTGTGGTGCCTCAGATCATTTCTGTAGACAACGCGCTCGCAGAGCAAAAACAGGACGAAGTCATTGTGTTGCTAATGAGTGGAAAGAAAGCAGCGGACCAATATCAGCTCTTTAATAACCAACGTTGGTGGGGAAAACGCTCCAGTGCCATTGAGCAGGCCAGAAGGCAGCGCCATGCTCAGAAATAGAAGCTTGATCATGAATATTCAGGCTGGTGTGTCTGCTGTCCATTAGGGGTCTTGAGGAGGGTAAATGTCCACGGATCAGATTGAATGGTTTTCGTGTAGGGGCTTCAGGAAGGTTGAAAATGGAGTTGTCTGAGTGCAGTTTAGAGCAGGTAAATCCATTATCCAACATTTAAATGATTGATGCACCGTGTGTGAACTTGCCCTGAATCTGGTTTACGTTCCCAAAAAAAAAAAAAGTGCTTCAACTCCGCCGGCTGTTGGGAGACATCTGAAACTCACGGATTGTGAGGCATCTCCGAAATGTGGAAGCGCATCGAGGAGAAAAACGTACAAAAAAAAAGTACATTTGTAAGAGCCACGACTTTAAACAACAAAGTTGAGAGCCGAACTTCATTTCCGGTTATTTGAGATTCTGCACGGAGCGTTCTTGGACAGAGACTAAATCGGTCTCTGTTATAATTCTTGGGGCTAATTTTAGCTTCAAGCATCTAAATGTTGCTGTCAAACCAAATAAATTGCTCTGCTATATCACCGACTCAGCCAACGCCAGAGACACTCAACATAACTGCTCCCTTGTCTTTCATTGAACGCCATTCTCTGTCAAAGTTTTCAGATGAGTTGTTGGCATTCAAAATCTCTGCTTGATAGAAGCAGCCTGTTGAAGGCCAAAGCTTGAACACTGTCGTCTTTATAGGTCATGATGTTGATGCTTTGGAGGTGAACGATTGAACTGGATTTTGAGCCTATTTTGAGCTGTTGTTAAAGATACAGTGGAACCTCGGTTTTCGAACGTCCCGGACTTCAAACAAATCAGAATTCGAGCAAAAATTTTGAGATGTTTTTGCTTCGGATTTCGAACGAAAATCCAGAACTCAAACGCCCTGGAAAAAAGGGGAAAAAAAAAAACAACACGCGCGGTCCGATCAGCTGACCCACGACACACCCTGTTATTGTGTATAACGCAGCCTCTGAATGCAGACGTGTCCCGTTAGCTACATTTACTGACTGTTTTTTCTTCATATTGAGGTGTAAAACCTTTCCTGTCTCCGCACTGGACCGTGGTAGAGCGTCACAGGGGAGGTGCTGGAGCGCTCACTCCAGGGTTTGATGTCCTGACTTTGTCACAGCCAAACTGCACAGAAGCGCACATTCAGAGCTGGACACGCACCGGGCACCTCTTCACTTCTGGAGAGACGTCACTCATTCGGCAACCCCTCCCACATGCAGCGGCCACACACATAGAGGAACAGCCACCTGCAGCAGACGCTCTACATTCACTCCAACAAAAGACTATTTTAAGGCTTGGAACACATTATTTCTTTTTCCATTCATTGTAATGGGAAAAATCGATTCAGATTTGGAACAAATCACTTCTTGAACGGCCGTCTGGAACGGATTGTGGTGGAGAACCGAGGTGCCACTGTATTCTAAAAATATATGTTTTGGTATAGATAAAATTAGCTAAACAAAATGAATTTAGACCACTCAAGTACATTTTAAATACTTTCCTGTTTCATTGTTCTCATGAGGTCCCGATGGGCGGCGGTCTAAAGGCTAAATGCACATGATGGTTCTGGTCTACAGCAATCAATTCACCAGCCCAGTACAACTTGAAGGTACTTCTACATCAGTGGAACAGATGCCTCAAGTATAAATAATGGACAAAGTTTTGATTGCGGATGCTGCCGCCACTTCACATACTCAGCTCCTTGTAGTTTTGTTCAGAAGTGCCAGAGATGGATGATTCACACTCAAATAACTCCAGCATTTTAAGCTCTGTGACTCACAGTGTTTTTCCATATTGTAGTGGACTCATGGCGTAACACTGTATGCCTGCAGTTTTGGCGAGGGAGGACGGCCAGATGTCTCCCTTACCCTGGCATCAGTTATAAAACATGTTTAAAGAACCATGGTCCCTCTGAATGCATATTGACCTCCTGCAACATGAGAGTTGTGTGGTCAGAGTTTCCCGGAACATATATATGTATTTTGTCTTAATTTGATCAATACCTGAAAATCTATTCTTTCATTATCCAGCTCTTATTCCAGTCCCACAGGGTTGCTGGGGCTAGAGACCATCCCAGCTACACAGGGAAAGATGCTGAGACGTACATTATAAAAAGTAAGAAACCAGAAATAGTATTTTTCTGCACATTTTGTTTTATTCAGATCTGTTTTCATACTGTACCTGCATATCCTTGATTTTAATTTTGCACTGGCGATGGAGAGCATCAAGGTCAACTTGCATGTCAGCATTTTCCGTCAGTCACTGAGTTGGCCAGTGTCCAAAATATTGAAGCTGAAGCTGAGACAGCCTGTGCATCTCCTGTGTTTCCATACAAACATTTACTGCTGAGTGAGTTAAAACTTTCCATATCAGAAGAGATGGATGCTGCGCGATAAACTTTTCTGTCTTATATGTTTAACCGTCTCCTTTAAACAAATATGTACTGGCTCCCGTAGGACAACAAATCCAAAATCGACCTGGCAAAAAAAATGGATTCCTCTAAAAAATCCTAACTGAGCATTAAGATCTGCGGCCAGTCGGTGGAGCAGGACTGACAGCCGTGCCATCATGCGGGTGCGAGACTGACGTCTCAGAGTGCTTTGTTATGGGGGAAGGCAGTAGTAGGGCAGGCAGTGTGCCCGCGAAAACACAACTGCCAGAAGGTTCGGAAAGTTACAGGATTTAATGACAAAATCTCCAAGGTTGCAACGCTGAGCGACAATTCTTAAGGCAATATGACACTGGCTTCTTAATGTCTTGTGTCGGATTTGGACTTTGGGAACTTTATCACAAGGTTTGCTACTTGCCTGTTGCGTCTTTCGTAGTTGAGTTTCGCAGGATTAACGTCATCTTTTGTGTTAGATAACCACTAGGGGATCATCAAAGGTTGCCTCGTGCTAGCTCGGGATCTTTCTCTCTGATATGACTGACAGACAGAACGGGCTTTCGGCTTGGAGTGTTTGAAACTGTGGCAGTAGAGGTCCCTCTCTTCACCTGTGGTGGTGGTGCGTCACCATCCTTTACAGTAGTGGAAACCCTGCATGGTATAAGGACCATTTCCTTACCCTGAATTTCTAGCGAACGTGGTAGCAGCACGGCGGCGGAGCGGTTGTTTTCCCGTCCGCTTGGTCACCGTGGCAATGACACACTGCGCGACGCTTGGCGCATTTGAAGTGAGGTGAAAGAATTCTTAGGCCCGTCCGATAGATGTTTGACATGCTTGCTCTCTGGATACAGGTGGTGTTTTCCTGTTTGAACAATCTTATCTAGTGCAGCTAGACGTGTATCCGTCTGAGCATAGTGCTAACTGACTGTCTGCCATTGATTCTGAATGAGTAAAAAGAAACTCTGTACCACGCAGTTAGCAGCTATGTACTGTCAAAATACAGCTACGTTATATTCTACTACATAGCTGTAGGGCAGATATAAAGCCCTTTCGCACAATAAAAACAAGTCTATATCACAACACTGCATGTGGCCACACCACTCTTATATTAAAAGGACCAATATGAACCCGGAGAAGACATTACGCTTTTATTGTGCGTCTTTCCTTGGAAGAAATGGTTCCGTTGGTGTTATCACTTTAATATAATTGAGATTCATATGGTTGTTTCATTCTCCGTTGTGTGTTCTCTGTGTTAAGACTCGCAAATGGCCCCCGGCTAATGGCTCCGCAGCTGGCTAATGTTTGTTCGACACGCGGCGTGCATAATTTCAATATTTACATGCTAACGAACGGCAGACTTGGCGACGCTCACCTCCCCAGCAAAAAAGTAAATGAATTATCATATAAAATATGACGCTTTAAAAGCATGCTAATTGGAGTTGCTCTGCAAAGATATCAATTTTGAATGAAGCCCTGTGCCATCAGTTCGGAAGCATACAGCGGATATTAGCTTGACATCTGCTGTTCTGGAGTGCCATCAAAGCAGAACAACAATGATGCGTAACATCACCTCAGTAGTTACATTCTTCATGGCCGCCAACGTCTCATCTGTCGCTCAAACATTTCAAGGTTGCTTAAACACGTCAATGTCACCGATAGATTTCCCACAGATGTCCTCTTCTGGAACGCACGCATTTGGCTAAAAGCCGCTCCATAAAGAAGGTTGCAGACATTAGCATAGCAGGTGTGTCGCCAGTGGGCGGGAGCCTCCATGATCAGGTTTCACATTTCCCGTTTCCTCCTGCAGCTGTGTCACTGGGGATCTTCCTTTCAACTATCAATTGTCGTTCTTTTTCACAAACTATATCTGAGATGGGGATATAGAAAGAGGCACATTTTTCAACTTGTGGTTGCACTTCACCGCTCTAAAGCTCAAGCCAGTCTTCGCCATACAGTCGCATCGTATCCATTATTAATCACTTGGCTCTCAAGGACGACGGCGAGGCAAATTAGTATGCAGAGGGTAGCAAGATCACTTGCCAACCTGACTCCAGAATTAAGTATTAAAAACGAAATCCTGCCCTTCTCTCTTCATATATAAACCTTATCTCGCTGCAGAGGGTGGCCATAGTGTTTGCTATGCGTGAAGGATGACTGCCGTCATCACTATGGCAGAAGGGGCGTCTTAAAGTTCCTTCTTGACTTTGACTTTAATCTCTTCCAATGACTTCTTTATTACCGTGTTAAACACCCGTAATAACATCGACCGATCGTGGATTGAAGTGATTTAGTTTTGGTGCTGGATTTGTTTGACTGTATGAACGCTGAGTTTACTGCTGTTGGAAAGGCTGTGTATTGGCAGGTCACTTGCGATACGATACATATCCCAACACAAGAGTGGTGTAAATTCAGTGATATATTGTTTTAAGAACCATTGCTTTAAAGGGGAAAATCAGATACAATATTACGTGCATAATAACCAGTTTATTATGATGTCAATCCCGTTTCGCTCCCTAACAGACGAATGAATAATATCCTGAATCGCCAAAGTAACTCCAGTGTACAAAAAGAAAATATGAGTATTAAACACATTTCACAAAAAAACAAGTACTGCAGTAAAACACTTTTTTGGGGAATATAATGTGGAAAATAGTTTTGTAAACATTATTATTAAACATTTGTTTAATGGTTAAAATAAATGTACGGAAGTGATATTGGCAGAAATGTGTGTATAAATGACAGGAATGGCTCAATACCACATTTTCAAATCTGATACCAATACTGTTCCGATACGTTTTACTTGTCACGTTCAAAGTTTTGAATCATGTTTATGGATGCACTGCTAAATACTGACACCGTAAATACACCACACCATTGAAGTTGTACGCAACATAAAGCTTCTAACAGCATGAATAAAAGTGCAACATCACAATAATATTGAAATAACAACACAATACAAAAATACACCTTCTTTGTCACACCATTGCAAAGTCTGAAAGACAAAACAGTATTTCACGCAAAGTGAAATTGAGGACATTTGGGCTTATGGATCGGATTGGATAGGTTCTTGGGGGAAAGAAAACGGATACCCAATCCTGTCAATTGTGCCCGGGATCCCTAGGAAATGAGCTGCTTGGCGGAGGTATGCACTCTTGTTCCGCTTTCCATTTAAACTGAGAATACAATGAAATCTTATCAAACCCAAAAGGTGTCAGGTGGAGATATATTCAAGCTCAAATTGCAGAGTGGGGTTTTTCTTCATATGATGGTGGATTACTGCGAGTTTGCAGATGAATAAACTCCACAATAAAAGAAAGAGCAGTTGGGAAAAAGCTAAATAAAGGGGCTGACGTCAGCCAGACACTTTGTTGCCGCCCACAGGCAACAATTCAAACAGCGATAAAAGCGACAAACATTTCTGTCATGGAAACTCTTTATCCGTCAGTTGGAATGCGGCTTAGGTTTTATCTGGATGTAAAAAAATGGCTTTATCCTCTTACAAAGTAACTAAAATGACAGCGTTGATAGAACAAACCTATATGTGTGTATACTATGAATATGCACACACAACTGGCAGATATTTACTAAATGCAGAGAGTGTTGAATCGATAACAAGTGACTGATCTGAGACATGATCTAGTGACAATATCGGTTGTTTGGTAATGACTATGTAACTAAAATGTGGATGTATTGAGTTGTTCTATTGACTGCATTGAGCGGAACCTGACTTCAGTTTTCCCTGGTGTTAGGTTTGTCATATTTGCCTGTCTATGAGTGCCTTAAACTGGATCAGCAACCTCCGTCGATGCTCTGGTTCATGCGACCCGAATGGGCCTCAGGGCCTGTGCTTCCCTGGAGCACTGGGAATATGTCAAAGATAATGGAAGGATGGATTATTCACAACTTCTTTAAAGTTTTATGATGACTGGGAAGAACATTTCAACATTAAAACTCAGCTCAGGAAAAATCGTTTTCGGGCGAGTTCCAATGCTAAATGTGTAGACTGAGACTTCGACTCCTATCAGAAGAAAAAAAAAATCATTTATTTATTTTATACTGCATCAGGAAGTCTCATTGATGTTGAAGAAATCAATTTCAAAGAGACCTCACAGGGAAAAGAATTACAAGTGCTCAGGAGCTGCGATCCAATTATTTGGAAATGTAGAAAGTCAAACTTACCAAGAAGGATGTTTCAAAGTCATCCTGATTTCATCACATGTGAAAACACTTTCACGCTATCCTTCCTCCTTCTTCTGCACCAAACGGTAGAGTGTCTCCGTCAGCCATAAAGGTCTTGAATGGTGAGTCATCGTAACACACGTTGACTTAATTCACTGCAAAATTGCCGACAATGGTCTGTCCGTGCAGGAACGTTTCCTTCAAGCTTGTTTGCTGTCGCATGAATCGGTGAGTAATGTGGCGGCAGCACGGCGAACGTGGCTCCGCTGGGCAATAAAATCTCATATCTTTGTTAATGGTAACAAAGGAGCGTGTCACCTGGCGCTAAGGTCTGACTCATTGATGTGTTTTTAATGGATTTTGGACTCGCTCAAGCTGTATGGCACAGGAGAATATACTTTATGGAGCTTTTGCAAAACATTACATGGACGCAGCATCCGTCCATTGTTGTGCTTATTGTGATGACAGAGGTATTTGAAAGGGAAAGCAATTCTTTAAGCTAATGAAATCGTGTTGTACTGGGTTGGCGCATCTTGAATCTGTGGCTTTGTCTGCTTTCTTCTTGCGAATGTCAAGTCGATTTATTTTGAAATGAATGCACAGCACCATAGAAATTGAATTTTTTAATCCCAGTTGATGTGAATAATGGGTTCCCTACATGTGTGCGTGATTTAAGTGTGATGACGCACTGGCGTTTCAATTGACTCGCAGAATGGTTAGCGCTAGGATGAGGACGTGCGGGGGTGGCGATTCTAAGCTCTTTTTGCTACCTTTTCTTGTCATGTTATTTGGTATATATAGTACATAAGTCTTGCTCAGATGCCTCAGTGTTTGCATGAGTCCACACGGAGTAGTACCACCGGAAACCACCAGTATTGCTGTCACTACCCGATACGTAGCTTTAAAGAGACATAACGGATGGCAATTCTCAGTCCTCCAGTCGCCAGCCTCACCGACCAACACCTCCCACATTAGGTACATTACTTCACCCACAGACGCCATATTTGTTTTGGAGTTTGTCGTTGTCATAAACCTTTGTAACCGTCAGTTTCCGCCCTGTTACCATCACTGATCACGTGTGTTCTGTGCGTTGGTACTGCTGTTCACCAATATATCCACCAGGGGGAGCAGCCCAGAGTCAAAAGTTTATGACAGCGATAAACTCCGAAATAACAATGTAATAATAATAACGTACCTTTCTTGCACAAAAGAAGAAATGGAGGCTGTTAAATACATCAGGACCAGAGGACGGAAAATTTCTACCATTGTTATGTCTCATTCGAGCCACATATCGGACACAACACTGCCACCACGGTTTCCAGTGGTACTGCTCTGTTCGGTCCGTATCCATAAGCTTTGTGGAGAAATATGGACAAGCAGAAAGCTTGGTCCGAACATAACATTGACCATAAATGGGCCTTAAGTTCCTCCAACGACGCCATGTCTGCCGTTCAAAGCATTTCTGCAATATTTATTCTCTCATTAGTCTGAATTTAGAAAGGAAAGAATGAAGTCCTCTTGCCTGAATTTGCAACTACAGCAGTCAGTTGAGTGGTCAAATGAAGGTGGGGCTGTTAAAAAGACTGACAGCACCGAAGAAGACAATGGAAGAATCGCAAGGAGAAAAAAAAGCTACCCAAATTGAGGCCAAACCAGGAATACTAGATTAAGAATCCAAGAGACAATGGGACCGTACTGCTATCCTTGGAGAGTCACGTTCCGGCACCTGATCCCAGCATTAGTCGCCAGGGATCAGGATTAGCTGTGAGAGCGAGAGCCGGGAGATTGAGAACCGAGAGCAAATTATGTCTAGCAAGAAACTAAATACAAATAATGTGACTTTCACTTGTGAGGATTTAGAACTCACATGAATCAATGCTTCACTGGAGCTAGTATGCTACCTCTACATGTTTTAACGTTTGAATTCCTTTTTGCAACTATTTAAAAAATGTCAATATACATCTATTTTGCCATTCACAGATAAACTAATATGTTGATAAACCTTGAAAACCAATGTAAATGTGTTTGTATTCACTGCTTTGCGAAGGCGACACAGTTGCCTGCGTGCCACGTGTGGCTCCATAAACACCTCTTACCGTGTCATTTTGGCTTATTCATCAGCTGAGAATAAGAATCGCGTGTTTTCCGTGCCAGTGTTGCAACTGAAGCAAGACATTGGATGCCTGATCGAGAGTAGAAATCCTAGTTGACACCTTTTGTTGTCAATTTGTTCCAGCATTCTGCTCATTCTATTTGAGCAGAAGACTTGATGGATCTTCACTGACACAGAAGATATCAGTTTCGAAGGTCGCTTCTTGTTCATTGCTTCGATCCGTTTTTTACTGATGCTTTCATGTTGAAGGTGAAAACATGTTGCGTTGCGATTGACGGAGAAGAAAAGGATTAGTCTTGCTGCTAGATTCTTGATACCTGTTTATTGCATGACCCGAAAAGTTTTTATAGAACATCATATTCTCGTAGATTTATACACTGTGAGGTTCCAAACCCATGAAACCGACAAATGTTTTAGCACTCCGGAAAACGTGGCCACAAAGAGAACCATTCCATGCAATATCTGATCCTTGTCCCGTCTCTCTGTGACGGCCTTTTCTTATATCTTAAATCGTTTTCATACCAAATTGTGGAGTGCCCTTGCTTCCCTTCACTCCTATCTTAATAACAATTTCCCACCCTCTTTCGAACAGCTCCTTGGTTGTCAGCTCAGATCTCCTCGTGCTCCTCGTTGATATTCATTCATATTTCTGGAAAATCACAGTCACAGTATTAAAATCCCTTTAAAGAGGGCGAAGAGTTCCAGCCGAATTGCCTTATCAAAATAGAGGAGCCTATCTGGCCTTGTTATTAAATTATCGAGAGGCGACTGCGGTGCCACTAAAGGTCTTCTTTCATGTAATGAACTGTGGGTCAGAAGACACTTAGTCGCTGACATTCAGCTAATGAACGCTCTGGTCATAATACATGCTTCCCATCTGAGGAAATAGGTGCGGTTTGAATAGGTAGACGTCACTTTGCCGGCCTTATTCACAAGTGAAGCGGGAGCCACTGGCTGCAAAAGGTTTCATGAGCAGCGACTGTGCTACATAAGGAGTGAAAACAACAAGTCAATGGGCCAAGATACAGAATTGGGCAGGTTCAGTAACTAGCCATTATTTCCATGTTGCGCTTGAATCTTGTCTCTTACAGCAAACTCTGAATGATAGTTTACGCTTCACTGTGACCTGCCACCTGCGGAGCTTGGTTCCGAGGGGACCCGTCCCCCTTTACGCTCAGATGTGGGTCAGGCAGAGAAAACAAAGGGAAGAGCTCAGATGATTAAATAAACTCCGCTAAAGTCGATCCACCCGACGCCAGAGATGAGCGTGTGTGACAGAAGAGCGATTTTGCGAAAGCAGCTTTCTTCTGCTCATTGTCAACCACGACGTGGGATTTCTTTGATCCTTGGAGTTAAAATTGATTTTCTTTAAGTTGCTTTAATGGGATGACGCTCCCACATGCCGCACCACAATCATGCCACCGCATCATGACGTCTTAAATCGACACAACTGCCCTCACACGTCAAAGGCACGGCCCCCGGGCCAAATCCGGCCTGTCAAGTCATTTCATGGGGCCTTAAAATACATACAGTCGGCAAAAAATCTAGGCGACTTACTATCATGACCTGCTGAAAGTGGGTGGAGGTTTGTGCCTCCAAGAATTTTTTTTTTTAAAGCTACCGACAGAGTGGCTAAATAAAAAGGAGACTGACACACTTTTATTTCCTGCTAAAGAATCAGCCTGTAACATATTTAAAGTCAACAGGTTTATGAAGAGTGGAAATGTTTCTGGGACTAGGAATTTCACTACTTAGTCAACACTCTGGTGTGGATTCTTATCAGCTTCCCAGACAATTTTAAGTTTGCATTTATCAACTCTAACTTACTGGCGTCCAATATTGATGAGCCAGGGTTTCCGCTACATGTTAACCCGCCACGGCTTAAACGACAGCGGCCACGCTACCAGATAAATCATCTCTTTTTCATGATGACAAACATTGACACCAAACACATCATGGAGACGGACTTGAACGTGACAGTAGTCCACGTTTTTCAAGGAAAAACCCAGAAAGAAAAATCACACCGACTGAAATCTGTCGAGAAAATATTTTATTGGCACCAATTCTGTAAATGTCAAAACTTTTCCCTCCGATTTATTGTTTCTCTGTCAGGTCTTTATTGGCTGCCCTCCGTTTTTCTCCTACGTTTCATCGACTGACCTAACAGGGCAGCCGTATTACTCTCTGCACCAGAAGACAAGTTCGTGTAAACGTCCAATAGCGGCTTCCTACGCATTTTGTTGACACGTCTGCCCTCTCCGATTACCAGCTAATGATGACTTTATCACCTCTATACCGCCACGTCCCCTATATTTCCGAGATAAGGCTATTCGCCGTGCTGATGATTTGATCCCTCCGGGCAGATTGTATTGTGAGGCCCTTCAAGTGCAAGACGTTTAACCTGGCTGGTTAATCACCCGTGCTAATAGCGTCTGCTGGGAGTCCATATGCCGTGCATCAGGGTGCAACAACGCACACGCTCTCCACATCCTCTGATTCATCACATCAAAGCGAAAACATGTTGTGTTGTTTTCTTCTTGATTCGACGCATTTGAAGTCAGGGAAGTACACGGAGATACTGGGTTTTATATCACAGGTCATAAACGGGACAGGCGCTTCTGTTTTCTCCCGCAGGCATTTATCACAAACTTTTAGTTGTTTTGTTTGTTTGTCTGTTGTATTCCCAGGGTGTGTGGGCAGAGAATGGGCACAGAAATACCCGCACATGTCACAAAATAAATCAGTATTGAGAAGGGATCAGCGATATGGACAAAAACATTATCACAGTAACGATAAATGTCATTTTGGCGATAATGATAATTGTCACGATATACATTTTCATTCTGTTCCATGTGTTGAACACACTACAGTTTCTCTTGAAACTGTACTTGTCCGACATCATTATTTGTTTATGGTTAAATATAATAGTGAACTAAGTGTAGTTAATGTTTCACGTCTCTGGTAGAAGCAGCTGGTGTCTGACAGACTGCTCTGCCAGCTTTATTTAGGGGTTAAATTGAGCCGTCTGTCTGCTGTAGCTCATGTCTCTGAACCGTTGACTTGAACTATGGACCAGTCTGGACACGTTTCTTAGATGCTGTTGAAGAAATATTAGAAATCATGTGAAGAAATAATCATTTAGTCAGATTCTATTCTCAAAATTATTATTCAAACTGTCAGTCCTTTGTTTAGTGTGATGAAAATCTTTTCACAATTCTCTCTCCTAAAATGGTTGTTTTTCATTGCCTTATTGAAGATTTCACTAATACTTTGACCGTTTTAGAATTTGTTGATGGTCCCTAACTGATGCCAGGTTGTAGCATTAGCGCTGCCTGTGAGAGTGTGTCCGCGGTCAGTGAAGCCTAATTGAGACACGGAAGAGGACGCCGCCGCCGACAATACTGGAGTGAAGCTCCGTCCAATGTCCAACTATTTTCACCCTGGGGTTTCGGCAAGGCGCCAGCGCACAGTGAGACCTGCATTGTGTTGATGTGAACCAAGGCAGACGGCTGCGACAGAGAACCTATTAGGACCACTCCATCTAATAAAATAAACACAGATCCAGAGACTCAGAGTCGACCAGTGTCGTCATCTAACGTTTCCTGTGTCAAAATAAGTTTCAAACAACGATCGCGAAGTCCACACAAACTCTCTACAACTGTCGCACACTGGTGTCAACTGTCGAAAATGGACCCTCAGTCACGGTTTCGTCTTATTCATGTATGCAGGTCCAATGCAGCGAGTGTGCCTTGTGTTTATCAAATTTATCGTGATATGCCCAATTCTCATCGCGGAAATAGTTTTTAGCGGAATATTGTGCACAATAACTTATCGCCCATCCCGAGTATTCTGCACCATTTTCTCAATTTTCCAATTTCCATGTAGTTATGAATGCAAGTTCCATTTCACTCGTCGAAGACAGGTGCATTTCTCACAGCACAATCTGAACTCAGAACTATATGATGAAAATGAACCTTTGAAACATAAACCCAATGTAATGCTTTAATCCTTCAGTAGTAGGTTAAAGATAAGTCCTGCAGCGCTTCTTAATCTCTTTCAACCCTGTCACTTTTGACAGTATAATTCAGATAGAGAATGAATTTATGAGTGTCTTATAATGAGATCAAATAGTTTTGATTCTTCCATTTCATTTGTGTCCAACGTGGCACTGTCCAAACTATTCATGTGCACTTGGCATTTACTGCTTAAATGTCAGGAAATTATTTTGGAACTGCGTCCTATTTTGAAATCTTCTTCTTCTTCTTGTTGCCTTGTGCTACTCCCTTGACAGCTTTATTTCATATTCTGGATGAGGTCCAACACACCGCCCATCTTCATCTGTGTCATGTGCTGAGTGACTGGTGTCTACTTGCACCAAGATTTCTCACTTACATTCTTGGACTGTTCACATTGAATTGCTTTGATCATCAGGCGGGAAAACATCCAAATATCAAAGCCCCATCTATCCCTTGTGTTTGTGCGAAAAAAAGCGATGCTGTTATCCGCGTTTCTATGGCACTGAGTGACAAATTGAAGAGGTTTTGGGTCACTATCTGGACCCGTCTGTGGCATTTAGCTGGCAGATTTTCTTTTTGTGAATCCATTGTCACATCAAGAGCGTTTCTTCACACAATCTCCACCACTTTTCAAACGCTGTAAAAGCTTTATGATGCTGCTGCTTTTCCTCCAAGACGACTCTCTAAGACCACTTAGAAAGACCGCAGCGGACCCGTGCCATAGTGCTCACACTTAATAGAAGATTTCCAGCAGTGTAATACGATGCTGCCGGGCGCCTTGCTGCAGAGGACTGACTCGCCTCTCTGCAGCAGACCGTGTGCTACTGAAGGAAAACAAAACCCACTGCTAAATAGAATGCACCATATTGAAGACTTCCACGGGAAATATTTTTGAGCTTTGAGGTGGACATATTTTCAGAAGTCTTCACTACAATTCCAGTTATCTCAGTACTACTATTTCTGCTGCGCCACTTTGATAGAAGTCATGTTCAGTTAACCAGTGTAGCACTATGACTTTTGCCTCTGCCTTGTGGATTTATGAATGAAAGTTCATGTGAGTCTTTTCGGACTCATTAATGGAGGCGATATTCACAGTAACCTTCATGCAAATAAGGGGTCGGATTCTTTTTCAGGACCCTAGAGCTGCATAATAGTGACATTTTATGCAAAGCTACTGTCCTTTTCCGTCAAGTAAAGATATAAATATAGCACGTGTTTGTTTTTATTTTCCTGTATTTTGAGTTTTGAAGCGTCTCTGAATGACTCATGGAATGACTCATGAATATGCAGCATGAAATGATGATGTGGTCTTTAAATTTGGTGCTGGTCCATCACTTGCTTGGCCGACTTGAATTCCATGCCCCTTTAATATCATCATTTTAACTTGATAGTAGAGTCACTTGTACTTTTCCCTGCCATATCTCTTTGTCATTCACACGAGTATATGTCTTTTGAATATTCAAATGTGGGATCGTAAGACGTGCACTGAGGTATGGGTTTGCACACCGGAATATCACAAGGTTCCTAGCCCCACACAGGAGGCCTACATGAGGGCGACAGGGGTGAAAGAGAACCCACCCACCCCCGTCCCCCTCTATCAGAAGGCAGCAGAGGTGCTGCAGAGGAAGATTAGTGTCGGGGCGACACGGTGCAAAGAGACACCACTGATGCTGAATATGTATCAGCTCGTAACAAGGCCGCGTTTGTGTCACTGATCTTTGTTCTTCTCTCTCTAAAGAGCACAGATGGAGAAAATAGAATATTTAATTGGGGGTCAAGAGGCTCGCCGAAGGAGATTCAATTAGTTTAACTCGCGTGAATTGATTTCTGGACTCGTGATATGGCGACTCATCGATGTCTTCAATGTTTGTAAGTTTCCTCGGGGTTCTGTGGTTTCCTCCCACAGTCTTTGAGTCAAAGATGCTACATCAGGTTAACCTTTTCCAACTATCGAGATTGTCCTCCCTCCCACATCCATGAACGTCTTTGTTCATCTTCCGCTTTTTCTATTAGCTCATATCTCCATTTCTGACATTCTTTGTCCAACACGATGTCCCCTCCGCATGTCCAAAACATCTGCCCACCTTACAGTAGGTTTAGCTGTTCCTCTGACACCCACTTCCGTCTTGAAATCGTATACAATCGTATACAAGTAACAATCAGTTCCGACTAACCGGTCGTAAGTCAGATTGGACGTAAGTGGAATGCCACTCAAAATAGCCGACGTGAGGGTTATAGGTCCTATTGTAGTGGTAGATCACTGTGTGAGAGTGAGATGCTGGGAGACTGTGCTGCCGTAACTGACGCTACGTGCTGCGGTGCCAGACATTGAATAAAAAAATATAAGCGTCTGTTGGCCGTGGTCGTAAGTACGGGTGGACGCAAGTCGAGCAGGTTATAAGTTGGATGTTACTTGTATTCAGTCATGGCAGCGGCTGTATATCTACTGTCCTTTAAGGCTTCCCTTTCTAAGCCTCGCACCCCACTAGGTTTCAATCATGAGGCATAAACCTCTCCCCACCCTGGCTTCACTCTCCTCTTCACTTCCTCTGACCTGTGTCCATCGAATCACAGAGATAAATAGGTGCCTCAGAATTGTATGACTGCTTGTAGAAAACCACTGAACTATACACACAAATATCGAGGACCTTACGTCACTACCCTCTGCGCCATTTACAAGACCATCCAATCCAGCAACCCCAATTGTCAACTACTACTACTCTTATTTCAAGCATGGTACGTGGATACACCACTAAATAGTCCCTGTAATCCTTATGTTATTGACCTTGAAAATGTCCTTTGCGTCATGTTTGATCTATTAATCCGTCTAAGTTTGAGTAGTGTTAATCTGCTGATGCCATTCATGTTATATAGATCAATAATTTCCCAAAAACCAAGCTGAAGCTCTTGCATTGTTTCTTGAGCTTCTCAGACATTCCTTCTGTGTCGAATACATTAAGCGTAAACTGTATACTGTCCCTCTCTGTCTCGCCAGCTGCCAGTTATTTTACTGTATCCGAAGGCGTCTTTGCCTTTAAAACAAACATAGATTCATTATTTCATCTGAGCGCAGCATGTGCCGTACAAGCACTCGCTATCGCTTTGCAGCGAGCCTGAGAGAAGTCATTTGTGACTTGTTAGGACGGGTTTATTTTTAGGTTTCCTAACACCCCCGTGTATCCGTCTGCCTTTGATATACTGTACACACTGAATAAAGTTATTGCAGTTGCTGTTGAACACACTCTTCTGCTTCGCGTCTCACGTGGCCACTGAGCTCACAGTTGTGTATCATGGATGTTAAATGAACACAGTGGTGTGAGAAGACAATGGTAATGAAACAGAATTTTTATCATGGTACACAGGATCATCACTGGGCTGCGGCATAATGGGTTGCTCCTGATCTATTTGGACACTATAATGATGTCCCAGTGGAGCTCAGACCGTATCAAAGACTCGATGCTAAAGAGCCCAACGGAATCAGGAAGTTATTTCGATAGAAAGTATTCTAATGACCTTTTTTAAATCATCCTGTAGTTTGGTTTTACTGGACATAAATTCTGAGTCAGTCATCTGGCTCATAGCATGTGGTCATCTATCCGGAGGATTACATCACTGCCCTGAAGCGAGCGTCCAACCTGAGGCCCGGGGCCAAAGCCGGTCCACCAAGTCATTTTATGTAGCCCACAAGTTCATTCATGTCGATGTGATGGAACAAATATAAACAAACATATGGAGTGTTGTGTTGCTCTTTGGTTGGAGATTACAGTATGAATGAATTGAAACTCTGAGAAATGAAGGTCTCTCAGGTCAGTGCCCGAAAAGTAATTGATCACAGCCTTAATTCCATTAGATCCCTGTCCATGCTTCACAGTGTCATCCATCATTTTGCTGACAATCCCTCCGAATGTACTTGCGTGATCCATGTCTTGGGAAGTGCTCAGATTTATGGACCAGAACTTGCTTGAGAACTCTTTCGATTCTCTAAGACATGGGTCACAAACTGAGGCCCATAGTGGGTCCAACCCTGCAAACACATATAGAATAACCAGTCAGGTATCAGCTGAAACAAGCAGCACCAGACTGTCTGTCGGTTCTCAGACACCTGACTGGCGAGAAAACGTCCTTGTGATTGGTAGGAACAAAAGCCTGCGACCTCTGTGGACCTTTCAGGATGGGTTTGACACGCTAAAACATGGGGAAGAAGGGGACTGGAGTTTTCACTAAGATGGAAAATGAATAAGAACATATTATCCAATCTGTCACGGTCAGCGGCTGCTGGAATCAGGCCTTGCGGGGACTAACAGTTGAAGATGAAGCAATGAATGAGTGAGGGAAGATGGAACTGGAATGGCGACTAAAATAATCACAATTCATTATACTTCAAATGTCTACCTCTGTCGTAAAACTCCATACACATAAGCGCTGAACTAGTGTTCTGTCGAGTCCCTAAGAGGTTTTGGAGGCAGGATATAGTCATCAGCTCCTCTTCAGTTTAGCTGTGACAAGCTTCCAAGTACCAGGCAGTTTGCTACAGCTGCGGATACACACTGCCTGAGGCGCATTTGGCATGAACTCTGAGGTGCACGTGTTCACCTCTCGAAAGCTTTTCACACGCTGCTTCCCTACAAGTCTCGCCTATGACTTATTGAAATTGCTGCCCCTGATTTGTCTATCACCTGTACCTGCGCAGGTGTTCGGACCAGGACACAAACCCAACAGCATCCCTGCTGCAATTTTCTGGGTCAAGTGCAAAATGAAATACAGTAGTCAGAGATGCACCAGCACAGGTTTCTATGGTAACTGCTGGGCTGTATTTAGTGCAGTTGTTTCACTGCATCTCGCTCTGCGATTTCAACGAGGGAAGAGTGAAGGGTGTTCCCAAAGGATGGGAGCAGAAAGTAGGGCAACACCTCGCATCACTGTCAAACAAAATCTCCCAGTGAATAAACGTCAGACACGTCCCTTTTTTTGAAGAAGAGGAACACGTGCTGCACGCAAAGGTTGGGCCATCAAGACAATGACTTTCAGTAGAGGCTGTCCAGTCCGTGGTGACGCGAAAGGTTTTCTTTTTTCTTTTTCTTTTTCTGGTGGGGGGACCAAATTAGATTATAGAACATCCAAAACTGGATTAGTCTCATGTGGTGTGATCTCCTCAGCTGTGTCATGTTTCAGCAGAGGATGAGGGCTTGCTTAAGAAACACACTGAAAAATTCATGGCTTTTAAAGAGGAAGACAAGCTTTGGGGTTCGTGGATGTGATGATGGAGGACATAAGGGGACGTGTGACAAGGGAGGAGGCACAAGATGTTAAGCTGTGGCAACCCCGATGGACAAAGAAGAAAATCCTGGTGGATAACAACATTTGAAAATAGGAATTTAAATGAATTATTCATGTCAATCTTTAATGAAGAAATCAAAGATGATGTGATGTCGGGATGTTTGACGTGCTCTGATGTTCATCAGCATGTGGTGTAGTCTGTTTCAGACATATTTTGAGCTTGTGTTTAATTTATATTTGACAACCCGCCCCCATTGTTGGAGGAATCATTCCCAGTGTGATTTCAGACTTTGAAGATAAAGATAGAGGCGAAGAAGAGAATGCAGGCAGGGTGGAATGGAGGGAGGTGAAGGGTGTGGAATGTGGGTGTGAGCTGCAGTGAAAGTGAAGTGACAAAGCGGTGAGCAGTTTCGGGGATGGTTGTCAGTGGGCGAAATGAGCTTGTCGCAGGGACAGCTGTTGGAGAGACAGTTAGTGAGGCAAGACTGTTTGAAAGGTTGAGTGTTCATGCGTGCACTGAAGGATGGTCAATTAAAAAGTTTAGTGTCATCGAGAAGACTCATTTCTCCAGGACCTTACTGAAGAGGCCACATGGTCTACTTCACTGAATTGGGCTGTGTCTCGCTAGGAATCTGGTGATGCGATACGTATCCTGATACAGGAGTAACAATGCGGCGTTATACAGTAAAAACCACTCTGTATTGTATTGCAAGCATCAGCCATTATTTCAAGAGAAAAAGTATTTTGCGCATGAGGAGTTTATTGTCATGGCTTTCATTGAAGTTCTAGTTCGAAAGAGGAATAAGCAGCTGCCTGAGTCAACAGCATAACCGTTTTGTTTGTTGTATCATAAATTAGAATACAGATACAATGTTGTGCTATTGGGTATCGTGCTATTTGAGCACATCGATATTTCCTTACACCCCTAACATTCAAGCTCATGCCTTCACGCTATTTTCTTATTATGCCTGCATGCAATGTGTTACTGGATGAAAAGGAAGGAGCCAGGTGAACACATGCATCTCTAACTTTCTGAACGTTTGACTTGATGTCATCGGTCACAGATTGTCCTTGTTTGCGTTGTGTTGTTGAATCGACCGAGCAGCGGTTTTAAATGTCACACAGTGTTTGCATTAGATTTGGAGGCATCAGCCAGTCTAATGCTCGCTTTTGTGCTTGTGGATCAAATGTCACTTCACGACAAATAATGTGTGCTTCCTCGCTACATCTACAGGGTTTTAAGTGATACCTCTGTTGAATGACGCTATAGTACAATTACTTCTAGATTCTGTTTCGTCAATGGATTAGTTCTCGCCATTATTTCTTCTCTCAGTGTGTGTCAACCAGGGATGGAGGACCTTCTTAATGGGGTCCTCCTGGCCAAAGGTGCGGCGGAGAACTCCTCGTACGCTGAGAAAATCTCAGTGTAAGAGTCATTCGTCATTGTATGAATAAGTATGTAAAGTTTCATTGCTCTGCTGGACCTACAGTACAATACAGTCAAAGTGAATAAACATTACAGCACTTGCTTAGTTTAATTCAGGACATTTGCTTCCAAACTTATTCAGTTCTTTGTAAATGAATCATGATCAGCACATCTGGCGCTGATGTTTAATACAGTTCCCCAAAGCCTTGGACCACCTTTCCCTGTAAATATTGAAAGCACCTGCTGTTCACAGGATAAAGAAACCCATTTTTGTCAAAACACAGAGATGAATTCCCGTCCTGGGCTGATGTTAACATCGGAGCCGGAGAGCGGAGGAAGTTCAAAGTGTGTATCACAGTGGGATGTCGTCTTTAAATTAGCTGAGAGCGAAGGTGCGACGGAGGAAGGTTTGAAGTTTGACATGTTTCGCTGCCTACGTGTAGCTTTCAGCAACTCCTTCCAGGATCACCGCAGGGCTCCTGACTCTGCACCTGTCGAACTATCAGCTGCTTATATACGAACCCTGGAAAGTAGTGTGAAACTTCAGAGATCAGTCTCCTACAAACTCAACTTAATTCGGCTGAACGTAAGGAGTGGATGAAAGAATAAGCCCGGCCTTTGCTTGGTTCATTGCCAGGTGATGTGGAAATAAAAGACACACAGAAGTACTGGACTTTTCTCTCTGGTGGAACACAAACAAGAAACAGCCCATTTACGCTCAACGTTACGGACAGATCCGGATATGGACGGATCTTTCTGCCTGTGCTCTGTGTTCATTTCGTTCGTATTTCTGTACGTTACTACAAAGCTCACGGTTACGGACCAAACAAAGCGGTACCACCGGAAACAACGGGGGCAGTGTTGCCGTTACTACCCAATACGTAACACGAAGAACACATAACAATGCGATATAGTTCACGTCCTCACCGACCACCACCTCCTGTAACGCTGCCTCTGTTTCGTCTTTTGTGCAAGAGGTACATTTATGAATACTTCTTCCACAGTCTCCATGTTTGTTTTGATGTCCTGAGCCGAATGCTCTTCAACCACCACGCTGTGTGATGACAAACAGACCTGCGACGTAACATTTCCCTGCACTGACCTGCTTTTCTCCTTCCGCTGAAGGACAGAAAGAACTCAACAGAAAGAACTCATGGAAGTGTCAGTGACAGTAACAGGTACAATCTCATATGTACAGTAAAGGGAGCGTAAATAGGTTCTGAAGGATGACAATCATGTTTTGCATCATATCTCATTGGCTTTCAAGGTGTCTCAATTTATCTCCGTATGTCACTGATAGAGATACTAACTGCATTATTATATTTACTAGAATCACACGTAACATATCAATGCGTACTGGACATCAAGAAAAAATATACCTTGTTATTTACAACATGATGACACTGGACACTTACTAGAAGTGTTTTGTGCATATAACCTACATTTTATTGAACTTTCTTTTAATACATTAACCATGGATTTCTAGTAAATAAGCAATAAAATAATTTTAGAATTAAAGTTCTCTGACTCAACAATGAATGATGTGAGCATCAATCAAACATTTATTTATGAATTTACTTTTAATGTTTGAACTTGTTCAGCCATCAAAGCTGTTTACAGTCTCTGCGTGTGTGGGTATTGTCCTCAGAAGCCCCCCCTCCTTCACAGCCCGCACCCTCCCCCATTCTCCCATCTCCATAACATGAAAGTTCATTACCTGCCACTAACAGCGTGTCTGAAATGATCAGTGCTCTCGTCACGTCTCGCCTTGATTCTTTAACACCTCACCATAAACTTTAACACACAACACTTGTCCCCAAGCGCTCAGTGCTCTCCTTAGAAGCCTGTCTCAGCTTTGCTGCCTCTATGTGACCAAGCTTTAACCCCTCCCGAAGTTCTCATCTGATTTCCTCATCTTGTCAGCCGGCACTCACTGCCCTGCTGTTCGCACTTGAGCTACCGTGATCTGACAACTGGACATGGAACAGATAGCATTGTGGTGGTGCCTTTTTGCCCTCACTGTTGCCTGTGCTCGGTGATCTTCTCCATTTCTACCCGGTTTTGCGAAGATGCTTCAGAGTACAGATTTTACTGTTATTAAAAGGATATGAAATTCAAAATTTGCAGAAAAAAGTATCTCAATACAAGTTGTGTATGAGCTGCCTGGCAGAGGTCTGAGCTCTCTGAGTGTCTTTTTAGCGAGGCTGCTTTTTATCCAGCTTGATATTGACTCATCTTGAGAGGTTCTTATTCTTTTGAAATATTTTTATGATTAAAACAAAAAACATCCCTTCAATCATCCACCATCCCTTTAGTTATATTGAAAATTATAAATCTCAAAATGCAATAATGTTTTTATGGCCCGTTTTCCTGATGTTATGCAGCAATAGATACAAAAAAAAAAGTAAATAACCCAGCCACACTGCTTCAATTTGACAATAAACAAAAGAGTTATACGGTTATAGACGGAGCAAGGAGATTTTTAGTGTGTCTGTGAGTTATACTCGAGCTGGGAGCGCAGCCTGCTGCCGCTGCATACAAAACTGTGTTAACATCTCTAACTTCTATTTCGGTTAGTTCCACAAGCTACCAATCACAGGCTTTAAAACGCTCATTTGTCAACATCAGGTTGTAGTTTGGGGGATTGAAATCGGGGCTATGCTCGGATTTGCACATAAAAAAATTGCGCGTTAATGTCCCAAGAGTTTTTGCCCCGGCACATGTTTATCCGTCCCGAGCGCTGCCGGTGCCATGACGTTAATGGAGCGTCTCAGCAGGACGTGTGGTGCTCAGGAAATGTTCAAGGTTGCATCTGTTGTCTGTTTTTCTCTTGTTCATAATGTCTTTTGCCATAACTCATCCTGTCACTCAATTATCTCTGTCAATGACGTCGATTTCTGCTCCTTGTTTCTTCCGAGAATAGACACCATGACAGCTCCAGTCTTCATCGTAGACTAGTTTCTCATTTCCAGTTCTACTGGCCAAGTATATTGACATGATCACATGTTTATCAGTGCACCCGACTGTTACCAAAGTAAAAGCACATGATGTTTTCTGCCCTGACAAAGGCGCTTGACCCACTTCAGGATTGCAACCCACCAGTTGAGAATCTGTGCTTCAGTTAAATTCAGTTCAAAGCAGATGAACATAATAGCAAGGTTATAGTGCGGTAAAGTATTTATCTGGATGAATACATCTCATCTATGAGTCCGTGGGCTGAATGAAAATGGTCTCCAAATGTCCACCTTGTTCAGCATAACCAGAAATGGCCTCTTGCTTTTCGGGAAGATGGAGGTAGGGTCTCCTCTGCCGGCGTCTTTGGTTTGGTATGGCTACCGTCTTGGTGTCACCAAAGAATGTACCGGTCAATATGAATATTTATCTGTCGGTTGACCTTCCCAAGGTGTAAGCACAGTAATACCATGAAGCAGGAAGTTTGCAATGACTCATCTGATCAACAATATCAAGTCCCTCTCACTTGGTTGTGAGATCTACCGGAGAATATGAGAACATGACTTTCTGTTTTCCCTGAAAAACAAACCAAATATTGACCCATTTTGTTATTGTAATTCATCGTGTTCGACTCGAACCTTTGCACACGCAGGTGCTAGAGTAATATTAACTACTTATTTGGGGAAAGTACGATGAGCTAGAATCACAACAAATATTGAAAAACATATATTGTGTGGCACTTATTAGATTATTTGAAGGGATGCAGTTCTCTATGCTAAAGAGACTGAAGTATCGGAGTGAGGTGAGCTAATGCTGAGTTGAGAGCAGCTTATCCCTGACAGAAAGTAGAGTGGATCAATATGGTCAGATGATATCTTCAGAGCAATTATGAAGTCGGAGCAGCGGAAGGAGAAAAGCAGGTCAGTGCAGGGAAATGTTACGTCGCAGGTCTGTTTGTCATCACACAGCGTGGTGGTTGAAGAGCATTCGGCTCAGGACATCAATATGTTTCCCGCTGCCCACGAACCGTCGGCTGTGTTTACTTGGTGATCCGGAATAGTGCAGGGTTTCTTTTTTGGTCATGATGGAGAAACCGAGCGCAAATTAATTGTTGCTTCGCCTCCCTTGTTGTGTTTGTCGATTGCTCAGTCAGCTTCTGTGGAGGATCACTGGACTCAGTTTGCTGGGAATTTCAGTCTCAGCATGCACTGTTGCATGCATTTACTGAACCCGACTGTCACCTATGGTCATGAGCTGTGGGTCATGACTGAAACAATGAGATCCCGCATGCAGTTGGCTGAAAAGAGTTTTCTCCGACGGGTGGCAGGCGTCTCCCTTTGAGATGGGGTGAGAAGTTCTGTCACTCGGGAGAGACTCGGAGTAGAGCCACTGCTTCTCCGCGTTGAGAGGAGTCAGTTGGGGTGGTTCGCCCGTCTCATGAGGATGCTCCATGAATGTCTTCCTTTAGAGGTGTTTCAGGCACGACCAGCAGGGAGGAGACCCAGGGCTGGACCCAGGACCAGGTGGAGGGATTATATCTCGAGACGGGCCTGGGAGCGTCTCGGGATCCCCCAGTTGGAGCTGGTTGCTCGGGAGAAGGGCGTTTGGCGCGGCCTTCTGAAGGGTGCGGCCCCCACGACCTGGCAACTGATAAGAGGATGAGGAGGAATGGATGGATGTCATGCACTGTTGATCACTCTCCCTATAGTACAGTACATTTTGGCTTCATGTTTAGCTTTTTTCCCCCACAATTATATGAATAATCTTACATAACAAGTTCAGAAATGCCTCTTCAAGTGCCACAGTTTGCCACCCCCCGACCTCTTCCCCTTCCTAATCACGCAAATATTGTTTGAAGTACCTTTAACTCAAGTCAAGCCCAGACTTTCAGTGCTAAAGAAAATAAAAACCTCTCGCCTCCCATCCATCCTCCAGAGATTCACAGAGTGCACTTCACCTTGAGCCTCTTTTGGTTTTAGTCTAACAAGCATTTAAGGTCAATCACCGCTTCAATTACGGCCCTTAACACCCACGACCTTTATATTAACAAACTTACGAGGTTTAATGCGTTTTAAGGCAAACCGGAGCGCACGCTTCTGTTTGAATATTTTTGACTGTGTGAGAAGGAAACAAAGGGGCTGAGGGCACAAAGTCTTCAATAATTGTCTGCTTCCCAAAGACAAAAATGCTGCGTCCTGCCAACTCAAGTCGCGCTGACATTCATGAGCATTGACAGCGGCGCAGGAGTCGCAAACAAATGGATTTATAATACAAATGCCGGCTTCGGATAGATGGGAGTCGTGGTGCGCCCATTTGTTCTTTACAATGTTAGCATTCAGATGAGATTAATATTTTATTACTGACAACAATAGCGAGATTAAAAATGGATGCTCACAGCCAAGGTTTGATCAGTGTCGCCTTTAATATGTCGCCATTCACTGTCTGAGGATTTCACCTTGTACTGGATAGACGGAGCGTGTCAACAGAACGGTTTTCGATGGCTAGAAAAGTACTCAGAGAGTGCATACCTGTGCCAAGTAGCTCATTTCATGTCACTTTAAAAAGAGGTTGAATAAAATGAAATCAATCAAAGCTTGACTTGTGTCGGCCAGTGTCATTGCTTGCAACTATCAAAACACGTATTGTCCCACAGTGACGTTGAGTGTTGCACCTTTTGTGGCATTTTTTTTCTGGAAAATCACTGGGGCGATCCCTGCCTCACTATCAAGAGCATCTAGAGGTCAACCATCTAAACTAGTTCATGCTTTGTCATAGGATAGGGGGCACCAACATGCTTCCACCCTGTGTGTGGCGGGGAGCAGGCTTTTAGCTAGGAGGGCGTCTGGGCGTCTGCAAAACATGAAAAACGGATGCCCAATTCTCGACCGTAGCTTGGTCGCCAGGTTACGCTGGAATATGGTGGCATCTGCTACGGTCGAGAATTGGGCATCCGTTTTTCATGTTTTGCAGATGCCCTCCTAGCTAAAAGCCTGGCGGAGAGGTTGAGAATAAAAGTCATTGGGGATGGGCATACTAGCTGTTCCAAGTTTTTCCATCTGGTTGGAGAAAGAAACAATTCTAAGTTCATCACATCTCCTCTTCACCTTGGAATGATTGTGTTCAGGGTGAAGAAAGATTGGGCCCGTCCTTTGCTGCTCCTTTTTGAGACTTTTCAGACCTAAATGTTTCTTTTACCGCAGTGTCATGCTGAACACAGATCTAAGTCACGGCACTGGCCCTCTACTGGACACCCTCTTCCTCTCAAAGAGACTCTGCGCGGCTTTATGAGGGAACAACGGAATATAAATGATCATTTTGCAGCTATGAATCAAAAGCCTGCGCGACTGTTCTTTTTCCGTCGGTGGGGATCTTCCTCCAGCTATAGTGTTTGATTCATAAAGCGTGATTTGTTGAGAAGGAATCTACTTTTGTGTAGCCGAGGGCGGAGGATTATACCACCTCCAGACTACAGAAGCGCCATCAATCTGACTCCTGGCTGACAGTCTGGAGCCTGCTGCAACGTTCCCCTCACACCCTTTGTTGGATATTTGTGTTGATTGTCTGTCGCTTCTTCAAATCCTTGGTGTCATGAATTAACAGCATGTCACAATGTTAAATCTATTGTAGATTCCTGCTGGCTGATTTCTCTGTTGAGTTACTTTTAGTGATAGTCACCACTTATCACGTCGCGTCTGGAGAATGGTACTGCTTCTTTAACGGGAGCGTAGAGACTGTTGTTTTGATCTAAGTCGTGTCGACACACAGAGTCATCGCTGACTTTACTGCTGCCAAGCCTTTTGGAAGTGTGACTTACTATGTAGAGATGCGGCGCGGCTGACTCGCCGAGCATGTGGTGTGAGCCACGATCATCAGAGTGAAGTTTCATTGTTACACAATCTCAAAAAATCCAAAAAGAAGCCTGTTCTTATATATGTACTGGGTTTCCAGACAGAAGTAATCGTCGTGTGGATTATGAGATGCACTTTAGAACCAGTTAAAGACCAAGCTGAGAATTTCCCAGCACTTGAATGTTCTAGAAATGTGTCAGCACTAAACACAACACCAACATTGGTCCGACATTAGACCATCTCCTGTGTCCCTTACACAGGTGTCTTCGTAGCGTAGCTTCTAATCGCCAGAAATGTCTATCATTCCTCCGACTCACATTAGCTACTGAATCCAGAAAATGTCCAACTGGCTTCCACATAACCTCGATCACAAATATACACACCGGAAGTCATGGCTACACCAAGGTATATCGATGATATTGCTTCATCGTGAGCCGTCACTTATATCTAAGTGAGAGGAACACAATCGCTGCTTCCTGAACCAAAGTAAAAGTCTCTTATCCACCGGGACACCGAGATGAACCGTCCAGGTAAAGATGGAAGCCAATAGCTCGGACTGAAAACAAACATATGGAAGCATTGTTGAGTTTTATTTATATTTGAAAATGGACCAGGCGAGAATTAATGGCAATGGCAACAAATATAAAGCAGCACCTCCCACATTTCCTCTCGAGTGGGCGACGGAGAGGAGTTTCTACTAACTAGAAAATAATCGAAGGACAGGTAGCGCTTCCACATTGATCTGACAGGGTGTTTGTGTTTAGCCATTCCACCATTTGAGTTTGTTGTGGCATGAATGTGGAAGAAAAGATGCTTCAAAAATGGTTGTAGTATAACTGTTAAACAATCGAATTGTAAACAATTCGAGTGGATCACGTTTTCTTCCCACAGTCCAAAACAGGCTTCAAGCGACTGTAGAGGGGTGTCTGGACACGCTGGCGATGCCCTAAACTAAGAAATAGTACGCCCTGTTTTATTGAGAATGATATTGGTTTCCATGAAAAACGTGTTTCTCCTTGGTAATTTTGTTAGAGTTAGACTGAAATCCAGAGATTCTTATGTCTTCATGGACCCTGCCTTTGCCATTGCGGACGTTATATATTTGTACTTGGGCGAAGTCTCGCTGTTATCCACCTCTTGCGAGTCGCGACAGTGGCATTTGATTGGTCGACGTGGCATAAAAGAGCGTGTTATTGATGGGTTGACTGACGCTGCTGACGGGAAGAATACGCTGGTGTGTTGCGCCTCTTTCTTGCCCCGAGTAGCGCCCAACTCAAGGCTAAAAAGATAAATGAGTGACTAAGTCGAAGATAGACGCTTATTGTTGTTCAGCGTCCATATTTTAAAATGTTACTGACATCACGATAGGTTTCTTGTTGTGCCTCTGTGGCAGTTTGATAACCTGCAGGGGGCACTCCATTGAGTCAACACTGAAAAAAGACAATGATATATCATTCACATGCTCTCGCTGTATGTGCAGTGTTTGAATATTCAAAGTCCTCTCCGGAGTCTGCAGTAAAGCAAATGTCAAAGATGGTGATGGTGAGCGTCCTCCCTCGTCCCCGCCGTTTCAGCACTCCTCGAATATGGCGGAGAATTCCTAATTCCCCAGCAGACAGACGCCAACTTTCATCTCTTTATAGCTTTCTTCAGAGGGCCACTGCTGGCCGAGAACATAAATTCAAAGTGAGCCGCGGAGTCAATCTCATGGGGATTTGGCAGGCGTACTACACTCGGCCTTTTGATCATTCTCATTGGTAAATATCAGCGTTGACATTTTCTTAACGCTAATGAGACCTCGCTTATATTTCCCTGAGATTTGACCTGCTGGATTATCTTCACATATTGCAGCTTACTGTCACTTAACTGAAGGTCATTGATACATATGTGGTGGATGTGGTGGGTGGGTCCTCTCCCAGGTCAAGCACCGCGGCATCATCAAACCAAACATGCGGAAGACTCACTGGCAGTCCACTCCTGGAAGGCGTTGTGTGAAAGTGTTTATGGTCCAGTGGAAGTGCTCAGATTTCAAGGGAATGTTGGGGATTTATTAAGTATGGAGCCAATTCCGTCTACAGTGTAATTTATCAAGCATGAATACTTGCAGCGGCAGCAGCAGCGGCGATCGCCTGACTATGGAGTAAATAAAACAGAATTTACCGACCAGGGCTGCTCAAGTCACCTCACAGTTCAGAGGGCCGCTTCATGGGCTGTACATCATTCTTATTTGACTTTTTATTCCCGTAAGGAGAATTTAGGGCGTCATTTGTATTCACTGGCTGCTGCCCACTCCGACGCTTAACATCAATATGACCTGGTGTGCTTTAACATACTCACTTTGTTTTTCACCGTGTTGTGAGTGGGATTTCACCTTTGTGTTCAGGACTCACTTTGCAATACAAATAAATATAACAGCTCAAGTTTTGCGGTGACATGAGTTCAGGAAGCCAATAATGTATTTTCTCCATTATGAGAAATATCAGATGAGAATAATTCCCTGAAAAAAAATGAAAAAAACTTGCGAGTTTCTAGTAGTTTTTACTCATGAGAAGTCTCTCTCCAAACTGCAGCCGTCCTCACGCTGTCCGTCTCTTCATATAGTCAGTTGGAATGCGCGACTTGAGTTCAGCATGCAATGAACGTCAGTCATTATGATGTTTCTTTCTGGGTTTGTCTGTGAATAACAGCGGAAACCATCAAGTTCATGACCACCTCCATGATGTGTTATGTGTTATTCGATTCGCTTCATTTTAATACGTTTTATCATGTGAGTTTTCAGTTACAGAGATATCAGTTACATGTAGCTGAAACCTTGTAATTACATGGATTTGACAAGGTTCACCATGTGTTTTCCAAGTCATTTCTGAGTGATTCACAATGTTTTTCAGAGCTAGTTTTTTATCCCAAGAGATTTTAGGCACCTCATGAAGTCAAAACCCCTTTTGCGGACAGACTTCGACCATATGTGGCTTTTTGCATTTATATAAAATACAGCATTTTATAACCACAGACTAAAACCTAAATAAATAAAAAAAAGATTTTCACATATCACAAAAGCTCTGTAAGCAAGAGCCCATAGAAGCAGCACAGACATCAGCTTCCTGTTAGCCACATTTAGTGAAACTAGCTGTGCCATCTTGTAACAACGTTACACTCAGTAGAAAAAAAAAAGATGGCAGGAATGCCAGAGTTTTACAGCAGCTATGAAAATGTAAAACATCCTCTCCAAAGTTTCAGATAGGAATCTGTCTATATGCAGTACATGCAATAAAGTCTCTGGTTTTGTAATTTTGTAAGGTGTAATAAAGGTTGCACTAGTAATAATAACTAGTGACTTGCATACATAAGTCTTTAGTTCCTTTTTATTCCACTCAGAATAACTGCGACAAAAGCTTGATACGCAGAAAAATGAAATGTGTTTACGTTTTGGACTTCTACTGGAGTATACTGTTTCCTTATTGGACAGAAACAACCAGCTAGCTAAAGAAGAGGTGGAACGTAGCATCCTTAGTTTTGTTTAGGGTATCGATGGTGTCATTTTCTGTTGTTCTGTTGTTCTGTTGTTTGTCAAATATTTGTCATATTTCAGTACTTTTAAATTCATCGACCAGGCTGAGTTGTATTTCCAACCAACACCTTTTCTCAATGGACACTACTTGGACTCCGAATGTTTTATTGTGCCGCTGTTGGGAGGGATATTTTGGCAAGACGTTCCCTTGGTGGGAGGATGTTGTGCAATCCGCCTTTGTAAGCGGTCTCAGGTCTGTGCCCTCATGAGATCACTTCCTGTGGAGGCTGGAGTCGGGCCAAGAGCACCGTTGGCTCCAGCACTCGATGACGGACCATGTTCCCGAGTGATCAGACGGTGAATCGATAAGCAAAGGAAATAATAGATTTGTTCATGTTCTCCTCTCATTTCCAGGAGGAAAACCATGTGAAGGTCTTGTAAAACCTCCGAGCTGTCGTTGAACTCACATTGACTGTAGGTAGATTGCTAGCCAGCGGCCATCACGCACGTCGGTGTTAATTACTTTTACTGTCAGCCTCCGTCTAATGGTCCGAACAGACAGCTCTTACTGACCTGCCCACGATAGAACAGCAGTCCTCTGACGGAGCATTAGAGTGTTAGATTGCTGCTTCTGTGTTGCTCCGCATTACTGCCGCACGCGTGCTCCTTATAACCTTTGCTGTCATTATCGGATTTTGCCTTGGAAATGTGCTTGCTAATGGGTGTTTTATTCTGAACTTAAACTGAGTGTTGTTTTAAATCACTGACTGCACTTCTCTGGACCTTTTCGGTCCCAGCATTAGTATGAAAAGCCTTTTCAGGTTTGAAACTATTGATGCAACTATAATGTCTAGAATTTCCAGACGTCAATTTCACTTTCAAACAATTTGTCCTGAATGTGATGAGATTTATTTAAAATTAATTATTGGATTAGTTTTTGTAATATCTTTCTATATCTCTGCCAAGGATTTCACTTTGGTAGTCTGTATTTATCTGTCAGTTTGCAAAATATCATGGAACAGCCGCGGCAGTTTTCTATCTCTCTCTAGTGGTGAGGTGCAACTGATGCTATCAGTGGTATTTCACATGCTTAAGACCATATATATATATGAAATAAAGTTGGGCAATAATAATGGATGCTAAAATTATAATGTTGGTGCTTTTCTAAACAATATTGCATGTTTATATCTATTTTTTTTCCCTTGAATTTCGTTCTTTTGTTTTATTAGAACTGAAAATATGGCATCTTTTGTTTGATGCATGTATTTTGTGATTTTTTTGTTTGTTTTTATTCTTTTCTTTTTTATAGATTTGATCTTTTTGTGAATAATTGTTTTCTTAAAACATTTTTATTAAATAATATTAACAGTATTATTATCTCCATGGAAGGAGGTTATGTTTTCAACTGCCTCTGTTTACCTGTTTGTGTCCAAAATGACTTGAAAAGTTATTTGAAAATTTATGTCCGGTTTTGAATAAACTTTTCAAGAATCCTGTGATATGGGACAAGGAACAAGGATTCGATTTCAGGAGTGATCCAGATCACCATCCAGATCCAGGAATTATTTAAAGATTCCTCAGTGGTGGAGGTTTACACTTCCTGAGTGCTTTGGTAGTTATCCAGACTTTCAAAGATCAGAAGTCTTTGTCATATTTGTTTTCCAGTGAAAATGAAATTTCAATGTCCTACTTTTTTGATAATGCATTTCATCCATCTCGTTTCTTCCCTACTTATTTAGCATGTAGTGTGCTCAAAATGGCTGCGGAATTTTTGTCTGACATTTGCCCTCCATGCCGTTCCGATCGTGGGTTTACGAAGTGCATTTTTTCTGAGCCATTCTCATGTTGACCAAGGTTCTGCTGACCAATGCTGAAATCTATGTTCACTCTTCCCTGGAGCACATTAGCCAGTTGAAAAAGAGTAGCTGTCTCTTTCTCCGTCAGTGGGAGTGAAATACTAACCAAAATAAATACTAATCCCCAAACAAAACTGCTAAAGATTAAATATACTTATTTGTCTCCGATTTTTGCATGAAAAATTTGCATGTACCTTTGATGTTTGCTTTCATCTTTGATCTGAATAGATTGTTTTTTTTGCTTGCAGATTTCAAGAGTCGGGGTGGAGTCAGAGCACATGTGGGTAAGTGCTTTGTTGTGTTCTCGCCGTCCGACTAAGTGGTTGTTTTGTTTGTGCTTCTTGCGATAATAACCCTTGAAACTTTTGTGATTTACACATGCTGAGTTTTCCTGCGACACTTCAACACATTTATGTAAATGGAAGTCAGACCACACGCTCCACCAATCCCAAGACCAGTCACTTACTGCAGCTGATTAATTTGAAGGCAGCGAGTCGTTCTCTTCCAGCTCACGTTCTCTTCCAGTGGCGCACCTGTGTCATCTCTCATCTCCACGTGTCCACGATGAATCCATCCTTTTCCGCCAGAATCTCGTCATAACCTTGACTTGAGCCGTTCCTGTCTGTGTTACCACAATATCGTGGTGGTGAGGGAGTCAAGTAAAGCCCTGGATGGACTCCAGAATGAGCTCAACTCGGCTATGAACCCAGCACTTCACCCCCGCCTGCACCCATCTTTCTTGGCTGTATCTCAAAAGCCCCCCTCTTTTCTTCCAAATAGTGTCCTGCCCTCATCTCCAAGTGTCATCAGACTGCTTTATCTCGACAATCCACCCGTGAATACAAGATTATCACACACTGGCCTGCTGTCGGACCAGCATGTATTCTGTCGGAGAGTCAGTGTTTCCATGTGTTTATTTTTAAAATACATATTTAAACAGAAAATAATACATGCAAGTTCCCTGGCGACCCTCTACCTTTGCGTACTCCAGTTATTCACTCACCCACTAGGTCCAGTGGTACCGAGATACACGCTTCTGTCAGGTTCTATAGGAAACAGGCTGAAGCATTCGCTGACGTCATTGCCACCTGACTGGACTGTGAGGTGGAGCCACACCAAAGCGACTCCACCACTGATCAGAGTCTCAAGTAGAACCGTCATATTTGACATAGTTTTTCTAGTGTTTGGCAGAGGAAGAACCAAGCAAAGATTATGTTCAACTGGATTCTGCTCTTGGTGGCAGCCGAAAATATTCCGAGGGAAACTTGAGGTCAAACTTTGCTCGTGACTTCAACAGCCACAGTTGTGGTCAACAGACCTTTTCGATGATGCTCTAATTTTGCCACATGAAATGTACCTGCTATAACTTTTAGCTTTATTTCCACTGTGCTGTAGCGAGAACACTTGTACCTTTCCATTAATATCATTGATGTCAGTTACGATTTTTCGGACGATCTCATCACCAAGTTCCACCACCATCCGTTGTATGCCGGCTGATACTCTTTCGGCGTTGCTCGCCCCGGAAGCGCTAATGGACGACAGCCATTGGATTGAATTCAGTCGATTCTTTGTTGTAACTGTGCTGTGGCTGCCTGGAAGGCATCTTTGTCACCTTTGTAATCCAAGTATTGCACATGTTGTTGGCTCAGTCACTCTTTGTATGCTGCTATTTCCCCCAAGCTATTTGGCACTGAACCAATCCCTGTGGACGTCCTGGACACAAACCCCGTTTTTTACTGTTGAGATCTGTTGAAGGGAGCCCAGCATTATGAACCAGAAGATGCTACAGTCAGTCAATGTGTATTTTTACAATGAGACAGTGAGAATAAATTCAAAGAAATTCTTCTTCTTCTTCTTCTTCTTCTTCTTCTTCTTCTTCTTCTTGTTAATAATAATTTTTTTTTTTTTTTTTTTTTTTTTTTTTTACTACATTCATCACCTTGGTAGAGAATTGAATATTTCCAGTAACATTTTCGTGCAAAGGGAGCCACTGTGTCTATATTCTTGTTGCACTGCTGCTGCAATGATGATTTGACAGAGATTATCCAACAGTGATACTGCAGAGAAATTAGCTGGAGTAATTTACTAATGTTAAAGACAAATATACATTGGTTAAAAGTACATATAATACAATCGGTTTCATAACACATATCACCCATTCATTTTGGACAGTAGGCTCCTGTGCCTGATCATTTTTATTATTTTTATTTTTATTTTTATTTTCATTTTTATTTCAATGTTTCAACATTTAACATGGAAGTCTTGGGCCTACTCAGATTATTGCAACCAATTCTTTAACTTTCATCTTCTTCCCAGGAAAAAAAAATGCATATGTTTGGGTGAGTTGCATATATAACTAACTGTTTCCTCCATGAGGAACTATTCTTTGTCTGTCAACTTCTGGAACTTAACTAAAACAAAGCCACACTCATGTGATGTTGGCACCGTCGCCCTGCCCCAGTTCTCAGTAGGAGGAGCCTGAATTGCAGTCAAATTCAAGGTGCCTCAGGTGAAACTCCGAGAATATAATGTGGCCCTTAAGATGGAAGACTATCTCCATAAAGTATGTGCTTGAATCCCCGATTATTGTTGTGGAGTTGTAAACTTGGCTGGTCTGGTCTATCAGCCTTCGACAGGCCGCTGCTCTCCCGTCGCTGCTGTCGTCACAGAATCATGCATCACACACTTGTCAAAGCAACTCTCCTCCTCATAGCCGCTCTCTGTTTCCCGCAAGTCAACGCCGGCCATCTCATCACACTTATAGTTGCATGCTCACAGACATCCTGTGCTCTCACACACACATATACAGACGCTGTTCCCATTATGGTGACAAATCCTGCCAGAGCTCGCTCCCATCTGTGAGTCATGGCGTGGCGCGTTGTACCAGTCAAACTCCCCCGTCATCGGCTTGACGAATCCGCGGGGAGTCTGGTGGCCGTGACTGCGGGAACCTTTCACATCCAGGAACAATCTTGCGTTTCCAAGGCGGCGTAGAGGTGTCGTGTTAACCGTGGCTGCCTGACTGGTTTACCCAGACCTTGCTTGGTTGACTGCGACTGATCCCATTCCTTCCACACACATATCTGCTCCTTCACTGTGAGTTTTCCTCCCCTCATAATGGGATTAACTCCAGTGACTCCCATCTTAAACTCCGCCGGTTGAGTCATGTTGCTCGGCTCTTTCCCGCCAGGGAGAGAACCTAGATCGGGTTACATAATTGGATTTTTCTCACTCTCTCTCTCCGACCAAAATGTAAATGATGGCAAATTAATAATAAGGACTTCTGTGTGTGGTGCCCTTGTTTCGTGCCCGCCTGGCCAAGATGCCTGCAGCTACCTGTAGCACAAACCTCATGAATTGTTGCGTTTATTGACGTATGTAGAGGACACAAACGTAAACAGTGGATGCTCTTGGTAGACGCTGAGATTTAGCAACGTCACACCGGACACGTCGACAGCGACCTCAACATTACGCCATGAATATTATTTTACAGATTAGCAAGGGTAATAAAAAAAGATTAAATAATAATCACAATCAATCCCGACTCAACTCTAGGGAAACTGTTTAGTTTGGCAGTTGCTGGGCGTATGTTCTGGCATGGTGTAGCCTAGTCACGCTCCCATAATGGAAGTGAACCCTCCGACTTCAACCATTCGGTCACCCTTCAGTGGCGTCCGTGCTTTTCTATCATACGTCAGCACTCGAGAGGACCTCACACGGGATTTCAAGATGTGGTACCTTCTTAAACATTCTGGGTATCACCAATGCCATGACGTGACAGTATCGTGGAATTCCCCAAATTCCCACCAGATACGGTGGCGGAGGAAACGCAGAGTTGATGCGGAACTGCAGTGGAGTTTTCGGGGGGGAGGAGTGGTGTGCGAATCGTCAATCCCACAGTACGTTACAGATTGAAAGAGGAGATGTCCTTTCCGAGTTTATGGCACGTGTCGTAAAGAATGCGTCGACGCTCAACATCCAACATGAACCACTCGTCATCCATGTTGTCACGAAAGAAGCGCTCCGTCGACTACTTCGGAGTCACGTTCGCCAGTTATGACGTGATGTTTACACTGCTCTTTCACGGCAAAACGTAACGTAACGTTGACACATTTCATTATGAATTTCTCCAGGATATACATGGCTTTTCATTGGTCTTAATGAGTCACAGAAATAGAATTGTCGCAGAAGTTGGAACATGTTGTCATGATGGATCAAGAGCACATGCATGAAATTCCTGTGTTAAAAGTAGAGTAGCTGTCGAGACCACCTAACCAGAGACTGAGTTGAGACCAAAACAAGAACTACTAACAGCGACCAAGACTAAGACTTTGAGCGCCAGAGAACAAGACCAAAGTGAATAGAGAATATGGAGAATATGGAGCCATATGTACAATAGTCATATAAAACAAATTTATGTCTTACTGCAAAACAAACTGCAAACATTTTAAAGTGGTTTGTTCAGTGTTTAGTTTGGTTTTGGACATGGTGTTATATGCACTGGTCTCGATCTGAGGTTCAGAGGTCACAACTGTGACACTGGTTAAAAGCACCCACTACATGCTTGTTAACACCATGTGTGCACTGTCTTAATGAAACCTTTTTTATGCCACAGAGGAGCTGGACAAAGGAGAGCCCTGTTTGCCAAGGTAGCTCTCGGTGCACCATCAACATAACTACTGGTTTAGTTTTGGAACTTTGAAAATGAAAAGACATTGAATTCTTTTGCAGGCGAGTTGATGCCTCTGTGTTTAGTATTCAGTTTGGTGGCCCCCCCTCCGTGTCTTGTCTTGGTTTGCTCTGGTCTTGGCTCGATGTCTCTGACTCGTTGAGATGACCTCGGCCACAACACCACAGATTAGCATGGAGTCAAACAAACCTCTGTCAAGCTCCTATGGAAGTCTACGCCGTGCTGTAGTTCCAGATAAAATACTTGCTGAACCCTAAAGTCTCTGGAATGTGCTGCTGTGTGAGATAAGGATGCGACCACAAAGAGGACGCAGCCTAAAGCGTCACGATAACACTCGCTCTGCTGTAAAGATATGCGCGACTCTCAATGTTCTTTTTTTCTTTACCTTTTAGAGCCATTTGAAATTTGCACACTTTATTTCATGAGCCAGACTTATCCTTTCCTGAATTAACCCGAGAGCAAAGGTGATTTATTTTCAACCTGACACGGTCTTTTAGTCTGGTAAAGAGACACCAATTCACGCAGCTCTGAAGTCCACGGAAAGTGCTTCAGCGTTGTCCTCCATTTTTAGTGTTGACTTGGAAACAGAGGATTTTGAGATAAGGTTGGAGGCAATTGTCGACTGCTGCAGTCACATTGGAACCTTTACAGTCATCAAACTCCAGCTGTTATCTCCACAATAAGAAATAAAATGGGTATTAACTTGTAGAACACAGTTGGTTGCCTGGTGATATTGTTGCATCCCCCTTTAACTCCTGAATCGGCCATTAAGCAAACGTATTATCCAGCACCTTTCACCATGTAATAACATCAACGATCGACCTTGGTGTAACAAAGAAACCTTTCACTCTGCTCGTTTTTATTTGATGCCTCAACTAGACATTAAAAAGCTACCGTCCGCTTGCGGTTGATGCTGCCGCCGACACATCAGCTGTGGTTATCTGTTGATGGATTCAGCAAAACTATCAAGCTGCAAGTCGTGATATCTTTCAAAAACTAGTAGTGCGGTACATCTGTATGTGGAAAATGTGACGATCACTTTTGGCCTCATTTAAACAAATGTTCCTTCATGGGTTTTTTTCTGTGAAGATGAAAAGTTGTTTATATTATTTTTTTCAACGAAGGCACTATGAACCATGGTGTTTATTGTCATGTTAATGTGCTCACACACTCATATGCATAAGGATTTAAACATGGCCAGGAGCAGGATTCGTAAAACCACGTTTCCTCTATCGCTCTGACTGGGAAGCAGTTTTGAACCGTGAACTCAATTTCAACTTCCAGCTAGCAGTGCATGTCCCAGAGACAAAAGCAAAGGAGGGAAAGGCTAGCCATCAAAGACAAATGCCTTTGATGAAATTCTGACCTTCTTTTTGAAGAGTTTACGCCCTCAACTGAGTCATTTCAGACGACATAGTTGGCTCTCGAATTAGTCGCTGTCAGATTCCTGAGTCGCCTAGTCGTGACATCATTGCTTTCTTTGCACAATCCGCAGTTAGATGAGAAATGGCTGTGGCGAAGGGTTCATCACGACCCGAAGCGTTGACAGTCAGTGTTCAATGGATACATCAAAGGACACGCACCAAGTTTTGATCAATTCAAATCTAAAGTTTCAGTACTAACACTGAACACTATACAAGTGTTTAGAACCATCTACATACGGTGCATTTTCTTTCATATTTTAAAGTACTATTTACAATTGCACCATGTTAAAATAGTGGTTAGTCGCAGCTCTGTTTTATATGGTTATATGGCAATTTATAGTTTCGTTGTCTGTTGTATGATAGATTTCACACAAGTGAAGGAGCCACATCTGTCGCGAACACAGAGCACCTGAGGGGCATTCAGCTGCTGAGGTTAAATAGTTGTGTTGTATAATCAGAACAGCTTCACCTGGGTCTTCACCTTAACCTTAAATTTGTATCTGCAGCAGAATTCTCTTCCCATCTGCTGCCTCCTCCTCTTCCCTCGTCAATTTTTGACTGCTTTCCCTTCCACAACTGTGGAGCAACGCACTTAATTTGGCACAGACTTTAATGCCAGATGCCCTTCCTGACCCATTTCTCCCATTAAAACCAGGCATGGGACCAAAAAGAAGGAGCTCCAGGGTCGCGTGGGAGCACTCTACTTCTCTACTACTGGACCTATTTTTATGGATGAAAGGCAGGAGGGGTCGACTGCACTCCTGATTGTTAATACATTATTCATGTGCATGTCTTACCCAGGACCTGCTTCATCTGCTGACTGATTTCACGTTCGGTTTATGCTCCTTTGTAGACGCTTGCACGAGTGGTTGGATCACACCAACTGGCCTTGAGGAGGAAATGTAGTGTTTTGTTTTCAGGCTGAATTAATTTTCCTCTTTATGTTTGCTTACTTTCCAGAGGTGTCAATCTGTATTGTTGCGTGTATATACTGTATATATATATATATATATATATATATATATATATATATATATATATTAAACAAGCAAGACAAAAGGAATGAGCGCTGAAAATGATGACACTGTTTCATGAAGCCTCAGCAGCCCATCTTCCACACCACAGACATAGTCTTAGCGGGGGGCAGACTTTCAGGCGGTTTCACAGTGCGGACTCTGTCTCGAGACAAAGTGCATTCGGCGTCCGAGATGTGAACACAAGTGAATCAGGTTTTGGCCGCTGACTTGATCCCAGCTGGAGAGCTGCTCCTTGTCTCGGGAATCTCTCCACGGGTGGTGAGCTTTTCCCATCATGCGACTCAACGCTAGATGCCAGAAACAACGTGTACATCACGACTCCACACAAACATGATAAATGCCAGGCAGTTAAGGTTCTGATCACAGTCTGGGTGGACAACATGGTTTGCAAACTCCCTGGACACTGAGGTGTGCAGCCGGAAGCTGTCTGCATCAGGACAGCGAAGAGGAAAGACACCGATTTTCCCCAAGTTACTGAAGATCACCAGACCATTCATTGATCACTTCTGACGTCTGGATCTGAACTTCACTGACTAAAATCTTCTCGATCGCCAGTAATCTCTCTCACTATGTCCAACGTGTTGTGAGAGCAGCGTGGATATATATTTTTTTTCCTCTTAAAAACTTTGTGAAATGATGTTGCTGTTCTCTCGTCTACTGGAATATTAATGGAGGTCCAAAGTCGAAAGACACCATGAAGTTGCTGAGCTCAGCAACAGCGTGTCCTAAATGATTAAATAGATTCACAGAAATATGCACGTTTTCCTAAAATATTTAATATGTTCTCTGCTTACATTTGCCGCACCGTCATTTTTTCACTTCAGTTCTGATGAGCATTAAATCATATTTATCTCTGAAAGACAAGATTTTTCTTATTGTTAAGAAGAAGCAGAAGGAGGTTATGAACTTCATCAAAGTTAAATTTGCTACGTAAATTGCAAAATTTTTGGAAACAACAGTTTGTTTGTGTTGCTTAAATGACTGTTTCTGTCGCGAGTCTGTTTGTTAAACCGGCTTATATCAGCTCCAAGTCGAAGAGCATTGCCAGCCACTTCCTGTTCCCAGTTCCGCACCACGGTCAAGAAATTAACTAATATATAAACAGAACCAAGCAAGGCCATAAAAATGATGTCCCATGACCGGTTCAGGTTTATATGGAATCATTCACCGCCCAATAAAACTGACAATATACGCCAGCGCTTTAGCTGCTGCTGTGTATTTGTGAATTTCTGCTCGAAAAAACAATGCAGATCTTTGTCAATAATTGAGGGCCCAAACCTTCACAGCTGACCTGATTCAATGAGGTGGAGAGGAGAGCCATCAGTCATGCTGCATATCCTGTCAACCATGTAAATCGACTGCAAGTGAAGGAACTCTGATCATGACTTATCATGACATATCAAAATACATGTTGTGGAAACTGGGGGCAGCAGTCGCTGAGGAGTAATTCCTATTTTGATTCGGAAAATAAGTAATAAATATGCATTTTATTCATCTTTTGTTGAGGCATAATCCATCAAAGCACAAACATAGAAGCAGAAATGTGGATCCACTTTCCAGTCCTCATTTTCAGAGCTCAGTAGGTGGCGCTCATTTGAAAATTATGGGAAATTTCATCGAAATGGTTGTTGTTACTGAGCACTTTTGAGCAGAGAGTGCCATCTAGTGGGCTCTAAAAATGCGGAGACTGTTTCATGAAGCCTCATCAGCCCATCACTACAGCGTTCCCATCCCTCATCTTAGATCTCCACTTGCGAAAAGTCTGTTGAACACAAAGATAAAATGTGACACCTGGGCTACATCACCAAAACAAGGCCAGATCTTCATAGTGACTACGGTGGTCGTAATATTCAGCCTGATGGGTCCAGGCTCTAACTATCGTTTGTTTGAATTCCATCTTAATATGATCATAAAACGTGTTTTTATGACTGAAGGAGGGGTTTTTAGAAAGTAGCATTAGCATTTCAGAAAACTATTTTCGAGTCCTCAGCAGCAGCCTGACGGCAGTTAAAGCACTTTACAAGCGGGTGGTGATGTCAGATTTGGTCATTGGCATCTGTGAGTCAAAAGTTCAGGCTGGTGACTCGTAGCCTCGGCGCTGCCATTCATGTCTGCTGATCAACTGAAGGATAAATTGTGAGCCACTACACGAGTTCTGTCACCAGGACATGAGAAATGTCTTGTGAGCCCTGGATGATTCATGCGTCGCTGCTGTTCCTGCGATCAGCGCGTTTTTTTTTTCTCAAGATATTAATTATCCCCTAATTACTCGTGTCAACCAGTGTCTCTGACTCTTCAGTGAGATCCATCCAGGGTGTGGCTGTGAACCTGAGTACTTAATCGATGATCAAATTGTGGTGCCTGCAGGCAGAGGGATCACCACCGATCGGAAAATAAATTATTCACGACTTGTAAGGCTTCCACTAGCAACCGCAGGCTTCAGAGTCACCTTTCACGTCTTAACCTGGCTGTCAATGTGCTTGTTTTTACTGATGAGTAAGAAAAAAAACACATTTTTTAGTGACTGCCATCCGCCCATTTTCATCAGATTATCTGGGGTAAATTTGAGGCTGTGAGAAAAGGATGAATCTCCGAGTTGTCTTTATCCACGCTGCTCTCACAACACGTTGGACATAGTGAGAGAGATTACTGGCGATCGAGAAGATTTTAGTCAGTGAAGTTCAGATCCAGACGTCAGAAATGATCAATGAATGGTCTGGTGATCTTCGGTAACTTGGGGAAAATCAGTGTCTTTCCTCTTCGCTGTCCTGAGGCAGACAGCTTCCGGCTGCACACCTCAGTGTCCAGGGAGTTTGCAAACCATGTTGTCCGCCCAGACTGTGATCAGAACCTTAACTGCCCGGCATTTATCATGTTTGTGTGGAGTCGTGATGTACACGTTGTTTCTGGCATCTAGCGTTGAGTCGCATGATGCGAAAAGCTCACCACCCGTGGAGAGATTCCCGAGACAAGGAGCAGCTCTCCAGCTGGGATCAAGTCAGCGGCCAAAACCTGATTCACTTGTGTTCACATCTCGGACTTTTGAGCCGAACGCACTTTGTCTCGAGACAGAGTCCGCACTGTGAAACCGCCCGAAAGTCTGCCCCCCGCTAAGACTATGTCTGTGGTGTGGAAGTCCCCTTAGCAGTGATGAGCTGCTGAGGCTTCATGAAACAGTGTCATCATTTTCAGAGCTCATTCGCTTTCGTCTTGCTTGTTTAATATATATATATATATATATATAAAATCTCCAGAGTTGTGATCAGAGAGTATCATCTAGTGGTCTCTTAAAATGACCCCAAGGGACTGTTTTCCAATCTGGTCAAGACATTCCACACTTCTCTGACTCTGTGTTGAGTCTGCCACTTCACGCTGGACTCCAAACTGGAGGTCATGACAACATTACCTGCTACTTCCTGTTATTTGACCGACTTTAATCCCAAGCGACCCATGATGAATCAGCAGGTGTGGATGCCTCCATGTGGGTCACCTGGTCACTGGGATTTCATGGGACCCTTGCCTTGCTGCTGCATCCTTGCTGCCCAGTGAGGTGCATCACATTCCGATGAATCCTGAACGACCAAATGTAACATGAAGACATGTGTAATGAAGTATCAAGCAGGGCTGCAGGGCAGACAAACTCTTTCCATCAAATATATTGTATTAAATATCACATCCACTGGGGATTTGACCCTTAACTTGAACCACATGCCCTCATCTTTGTTGCAGTATTACTCCATTCGTCTCAGCTCCAAGCGAGTCCTTGTCTACTCCTAGTCATTACGACCATCAGCTTCACTCTGAGGCTTTCAATATTATATATTTTTAATTTAGATAACTCAATTTAATGTAAAGAATCGTCTTAAAGTGGGTGCAGGTGAATTTAAACTTCGGTATTTATGCACCGACTTCTTGAGTCTATTATAAATTCCAATTAATAGCAGCCAAAGTCTCTATAAATTGCCCACTTACCACTGCGGAGTGGATTCTCTGCGTCCGTCTCTCCACCTGCACTGGAGGGCAAAACATTTTTGATTGACGTTTCACAGCAATTTCTTGGCAAAACAATCTTGTCTGGCTGCACTCTCATTTCATGGTGCCCTCGCTGACTTTCATTGCACTTCCTCACAATCTTGTCGACGACGTTGAGTGCGAAGAGTTGATTCTGTCGTTTACTCACACTGACACAGAGCCACATTTATAGATCCGCGCTGTTTTTTTCCCAGCGAGGTGATACTGACTGACTCAACGCGTGAGATAAATGACCATGGATTTCAGGCGAGAGAGTATTTCCAGGATGGAGGTGATATCCAATATCACCAATTTCAATGTAGAATCTTAGTGAACGCATCTGTCTGGAGCCGAGAGGACCAATAGGTGAGATCGTGATCATCCGGTTGGTCACAAAGGTGGCAGAAAAACACATACAAACGTCTATAAGATGTTCAGTTTAACCCTTTTATTTGTCACAAGTTTGGAATTTGCTCCATTTACTGGCAACAATAATCCATTTTCAGCACAACTCAGATTGGATTGGTGAACACAAAGGTTATGGCCTTACCACAGCAGGTCAATTATATTAACAATGTATCTTCAATGGATATGAAATGGCAGTGAAGCAACAACAAAGGGGAGGAGTCAATCCACTTAGACACCGCAGTCTCCTCCTGCTGTCATGTGACATTAGCGTGCTGCTTCCTGATGTTGCTTCATCAAATAAATCAAATAAATACATTAGCGTGACTTCTAGAAACGAAATGTTTGCGGCAAAAAAAAGTCATAAATTGGACGAAGGAGGAAACCCTGTGCTAAACACAGATTTCAATGCTATTGTTTCCTACGCATTTAGCAGTGTGTAAACGCAAGTACAAATGTTGTATCACACGGTGCATTATTACTGGAAAATCCCCTCTTAACTCCATGTTTGTCGGTAAAACTTAGGACTCATTTACAGTCCATATCATGGTAAAAAAAAAGTGTGGCATTTTGGTGACGGCAGTAGTTCCGTCTACATTTAAGTTAACATTTGCTCAAGGCTTCAAAAAGGCTTTGGGCAAAATTTGGCTGGTTGTTGCGCGATCTGTCATCACATTAGATTTTGTGATATCCTTCGTCCACTCACTCAAGTTGTACGAGCCTGAGGTACTTCTTTATCCTTTGGCGTGAGTTTTTGAAGATAACATTCGACTAACTACCATCTTTCCATTGCCAAACTGCGTGTGCACCAACATCATCACTCTTCACAAAATCTTAACAGATCTACTCCTTTCCAATAGTTTTGTCAACGTAAGGATGACTGTCAATTTAAATAAGTTTTTTAAAGACTTTTTTAATAACTTTTTTTAATATTCTGCAGAAAATACCACAAAAAACGCCTGGTTCTGCGACTAGGCAACGATTTCTAACATCCTAAAAGAATAATTCTCGTCGTTGATATTCTAAACAGACCGTGACAGCCACGATAATGTGGATGTACTCATTTTATTGTATTAATATTGGCATCCTATTTTTCTTCAATGTTTTAAATGTAAACTTTTTTCTTTTATATTGTCATTTTTTTTCCATCTGAATTGTTTCTAAAAGAAGAATAAGAAGTTGCTTCTTCTGCATTGTCTAAATGGAAATCGCCCAGGTGTTTTTAAGAGAAGGCTGAAATGCGACTGCAACACGTCAGGCGAAAGACAAGTGACGAATAAGTTCTATTCAAAATGCTTCCGTGTGATACTTATGCCTCATCACACGCACACACATAGGCACACTCTTGATATCAGCCATACATTTTCCACTGTAGTCAACTCACGTCGGCGCCGTGACGTGTGTGCAAAAGACCTGTGTGACACAAAGAAAGAGGAAATTCGTCCTCCATGTCGGCGAATAGAGGATTGAGAGAGGGGTGTTCGGCATGTTAAGAGTTGCCTGCTTTGATGGGATTTCCAGGCGGCGTGAGGTGGAAGTCACTTTTCCAACACTTGCATGACATCAGCTTTCATCCCAATAGAACACGTCTTTACACTTGGGGGACATGCATACTTAATTCACGTAAATCCCCTTTAAAAATCTACTTGGATGTCAATTCGCTGTCAAAATGGGGGAGAAAGTGACAGTGGAGCAGGCTTACTAGCACACCATGCTTCACATAGCAACTGTCAGCGCGCTATTATTAGTCAGTGTCACGATAAAGGTGTAGCGAGCGTGACGGCTGTTCAATAGCAGTCATTTCCGTGAAAGTAAAAAAAAGGATGCTGAAGTCGATAATTTGCCTCCACTGGTGGGTGAAAGTGTATCCCAACGTGAGCTTTTACTCGACACCCTCAGCTGCCAACAAGTCCATGCGCCGCTGACCAGTTCCCGCCGGCTTCTCGAGACCACAGGAACTTTGGAGGGAGAAGAAGGCCATTCCTGTTGGAGTGAATCTCATCTGAAAACAGGATGAGGACTCTATTCTACATTAAATTATATCGTGTTTCGTTCGGCGAAAATGAAGGAATTAAATCAAGCGTCAAACCAGGTCACTGGAATGTGAAGGAAGCTACTGGAATAAATTCAGTCCAGAAGAAAACACACTCATCTCTCGCTCCTGACTATGACCAGGCGGCAAAGCTATTTCATTGATTTAGAGACAGTTCTATTCCCACGCATGACAAGCCGTTGGAAGGATTCTACCTGATGTTGCCTGCTGGCTGATGGTAGCAGCCCAAGCCTTCTTCAAAGCTCTTTTCCAACCCCACGTATTGTTTCAGCTTCCATTATTGTGAAAGAAGCTGAAGTGGCGTATTTCAGGCGTCCAAACATTTCAAGTCAGCGCCTTGTTTTTTTACCAGTTATTTTACCTTCTGTCGTTCACTCACACACCGTCAGCTTCGATAACCTTCCAGCCTGCGTTCAGTTACCTTCGGGAAGTTTGCGGCACCAAGGACTTCCTGTTTACTCAGCCCTTTTACTGGAGATTCTTATCATTTGGATTTCATGCTTTGCCACATACTGCCAGACGATGCACTGGGAAATGGAAATAATTGGGATGCTTCTGTCAAAATGTCTGGCACGTACCACGACGAAAGCAGCAACATTCATCGCTAACGTGGCTTTGCTAATTTCTGAGTCAACAAACTCGGCAGAAGTGAAGAGTTTTCATTGGTGGTAAAGAGTTTCCTTTAGGAGTTTGTTGAGCTGGTGTTTGTCTCAGATGCTAACACATCTTAAATGATCTCCTATTTTAAGTTGAAGGGGTTCAGTCTAGCTCCTCCCTCTGGAAAACAAATGCTCACTATTGCTGGTGTGTTCAGACCAGGAAGAAAATCCAAGAAAAACAAGAATGTAGGTAAAGAAATCGGTACTTTTGCCTGTGCGAACTCGGCAATTCTAAACTACTATTCTTGAGGTCACACCAACACACAGATACCTGAGTCTAAACAGGGGATAGCTGTGCGAGTTTAGGTTGTTGCGTAAAACACACAAACAGCAGGTCACATATCTCTGTTATTCTCCGCTATTCTTGTCCAAAACATGTCCATGCTTGGAAAGATTATACGAAAATCTCTCTCTAACTTCAATGAAAAATCAAAGCAGATAGGATGTGACCTGACTGGGAGAAGAAAACCTCATCCTGCCGAGCAGGGGAACCGGCATCAACACTTGAAAGCCACATATTATTGGACGTTCTTATTATATTCTATCGATATGTGCTGCAGCAGCAGTCCAGTTTCTTTGTGGCGTTCATTAAAGTTTCATCGTGTTTCATCTCATGTTACGTTACCTTATGGGCTTTTGAGTCCTGCAGTCGGACCTGGATGTTTATTAAGATTTCATAAAGCCGTGGTTGGTTTTTTTTCTTTCATGCCTGACGTGAAGTCAGTCTGAGAGCTACATTAAGTGAACATTAAAGGTTTGGCTCAAGAGCAGATTGATTTGTATTGTTGAGCACGTGCAGCGCTGATCAAAGATTTTTTTTTTTTTAATGATCCTTGCTCCGCTAGTCTAAAAAGTGAAGCCTATTTTTAGGTTACACACTTGGCAGATGCTAACTTTTATACATCCACGGTCTCACTGTCTTTCATCGACTTACATTTGCATCGTTTGATTTTAGCTGCAAACCCGCCGAAACACCTTGAACTCTCCGCGCCAGGCTCCTTTTCACTTTCAATTTCCAACTCTGACAGATGAGCCTCAGGTTTAATCTCATCCGCAGACACCAGCGTGACTCTTTCTGAGCAGACCGAATGCGTCTAAATCGGTAAGGAATTTATCCACCCATTTAACACTTGACTCTTAAATGTGACTCCCAGGCAGCCATTTGAAAAGCTGCGTCTTCCGACACCCCCGAGCTTGTTCTGTTCCCTGTTATTGTTTTTCTTTTAAAACATTTGTTTTTGAAAACTGATACACATGGCAGTGAATATTTTTCACTTGGGGTCATAGATCCTAAAGTTTCATATTGATCCCCAAGTCCTCAGGATGGAAGTCTGCCACTAATGTGTGTTCAGAACTGCTGTAATATTTCCATGGGGATATAAAAGTCGACTTACATGGAGACCATTTTGAGTCAAATTATTCCGAAGGTAATGTTTTTGAGATGACAGCATGGCAACCCCCCCCCCTCAAATGTGCTGCGTTTTAAAGCCACCAAATTCTCCACCTACCCTCTTTTGATTATCTTCAGGTGTCAGCCAGGTCGGGGGGGAAAAGTAGTTTAATTCTGCTGGGAGAGATTAACTTGCTTTGATTGGCGCCGGCTGAGCTGCGCGTTTGATCGGAGGCAAGAAATTAACGGCAAACATTTAACGATGAAAGACATTTCCAGGACGTTCACGCGGCATTTGCTGAAGTGAAGTTTTCCCGTGGCTTGAAATGAAAAACAAGGTTATGTGGCAAGATGATGAAACTGTCAGTCTGGGGTTCAGTCCCTCAACTGGCAGCTTTGGAAGTATTCAATACAATTCTGGTGTCAAACTCAAAAGCAAATGTCATGTCAATTTGGCCATATTTAATTATATATTTCAATTTGACTGGATTAATAACCGGATTCACGTGTATTACTAGTGACACAGAACTGTCTATGAGTGAACTGTTTTGCTTCAGTATTATATAATCTCACACTTGCGCACAAAACAAAACTTCACTCGAGAAACTTTTATGTTTACTATGAGTTCTTTTACAGCAACTAGTAAACTAGTAAAACCTAAACTAGAAGACCTCGTGCAAATGGAGGGGAGGGGGGTATAGCAAGTATTTTCAATAACCAATAGGAAGCCGGAATTCACTTCACCCTGCCTGTTTATTACCATGTAAGGATCATTTTTGAGTAGCACCGGCAGACAAATAGGTTTACATGTGGTACGAGTGAGCATTTGTCTTTAGCTCTACTAGTGGTGCACTATTTGCTTTAGTTGTAAAGTGTACCTGCGTACTAGTCAACCAAAAAGTTCTAGTGCTCAAAATGTAAAGATGTTGTAGAGCTAAAACAAGGTTGATGTCAAATGTATGTCCACATGGCTGTTCATATTCAGGTAGTCGGTGAGTCGTCCACTATCAAAATCATTGTTCATTGGATCACTATGCACGATTAATATATATATATATATATATATATATATATATTTTTTTTTTTCCAATTATTATTTTTTTGGCATTAAGTAATCAAAATTCATGTGTTAACTTCCCCTGGTAATAACACATATCACAGGCAAAACTTTTACGAAATAAATAAAAAATAATTACACAGTCACAGAGAGCCTGGACACAAAACCTTTGGCTGGTATGATAATAACTATTATGAGAGCTTCGGCGGTTGCAGTGCATCATCGGACACAGCAAACAACCGACAAAAGATTTGTCTCATGACAGTTCAGTTCTTCCTTCCCAGTATGTTCAGCTTCATATTTTTGAGCATATTTTTTTCTTTCCAAGCAGTTATTTGATAAGTCAGAGGAAAAAAAAAAAACATAACCATGTCGACACACTGAATCAGAATTTGACAGATCATTTTATTTTTATTTTTTCATGTTTCAACGTTTTGGCTGCGGGGCACAAGCACATCTGGATTTCAACCCTCCTGCTTGTCAAAAGCACTGATCTATCTATTAGAGTTCGGAAATTAAATGAGCTGCTCACAAGGGGTTAACGCCCGGCGAGACCTTTATCAATATTGTTCACTTGGATCAATACAGCCATTAGGACAGTAGCCATTACTGCAGACAGTCCCTTGTTTACATCTTCATGAATAAGTGAAGAACTCTGCTCTCTCGGGTGATAGAGACGGCGGAAAATGCACAGCGGAGCAAACGTCAGACTGAGAAGGAAGGAGCCCAGAATTCGCCCGATTCGATGAAACTCAAGCTTCCGTAACTTCTGATTATTTATGTGCTTCGGCGAAATGTGCTGAGCATGACTCGCTCTATAAATAGCAGCCCGGACATTGCGAGAGAGGAGGGAAGGGCTCGGTGGGAGAGAGTCAGATCACTAGCTACAGACAACCCCTGATGACTCAGCAAGAACCGTGATCCTCGAGGAGGTGGTCGGCTTTATGACCTTGAGCTGACCCTTCTGACGGTGCGGGACTAGTTTTGAAGTCTTAGAAACCAGGAAATTGAACGGTTGACTGTGGATGGCTGGAATCCGTGTCACATGTGGGTGCCATCCAGTCATCCTATGGGAGGTCTTTGATGGGGGGGGTTGGGAGGGTGGCGAGACCGGGCTGCCACTCTGGATCGCATGTCTCAGTGTTATTCAATCAGAGTGGGGAATGGAACCTTGAGTGGATCCCTGGTGACTCTCCGCCGCGCCACTTCAAGAAGAGATACGCGGTTAAAAATGCAACGAGCGTTACCTCTCACGACCTCTGTCCGGAGGAGGAGGCATCTTGCTTTACTACGACTATCTCTATTATTCATTGACTTTAGCCAGATGTTTTATAGCCCTGACCGTCCCCTAATTACGGGGTCATTCACTCAATTATTTAGTGACCCAGTAGGGTCAAAGAGGGGCCGGTGATCTTCCTGAATGAAAGTCAGGTACCTCGGACAGGTGACAGACACATATAGATAGTCAACCTTCACACTCAATTTAGACTCTTCACTGAACCTCTATCGTTTCTTGGACCCTAGGACCAGCGCTCAGGTGCGGTATATCTGGTTCATCCAGAATACCGTATTTTCCGGACTATAGAGCGCACTGGAATATTAGCCGCACCCACGCATTTAAGAAGGAAAATATATCTTTTTCATACATAAGCCACACTGGTCCATATTCTGCGGGTGCACTGGTGTGGCAGCGCCACAGAAAATGCATGAGGATCATTTGTAGTGTTTGTGAGAGTGCTCACTTATCCGGGTCATCACGCAGCAAAGGTTTGAATCAGGTCAGTATTATTGATCACTTCTAGTGATCCTCTAGTTCTAGCTTTGAAAACGGAGACCAGCAGACTGACTCATGAAACAGTCTCAACAATGAACTCCTCACATCTTATTTACATTAAGGTGTTCAAAAACCGCTGCTTTCACCCCCCAACAGATCGTCTCTGTTGCCAGAGCTGCGGACACGCGGGCGAAAACAGCGCATTTTGAGCACTTTAAATCAGAATCAGAATCAAATGTATTGGCATGATCAGTGGGGATCCCACCAACTAGGAAAGTGTTTTGGAATAAAGTGCTGACATAAAATAACATAAACAACAAAGGCTGTTCACGAATTCAAAAGTCTGATGGCCGAGGGGAAGAAGCTGTTCCTGTGACGGTCTGGATTCCCCCATCACAGGAAGAGCTAAAGATAAATAAAATGGGCGTGATGTCATCGGTTTGATGTGACGAGGCTCAATATTTTTGCTAGCATGACGCTTTTTAGACTGTAAAAATGAGGGATGCTCCTGGAGACAGGGAGAGCACTCAGCGGAAGCAGCTGTCTTCAACCTCTTTTGTGAAAGTTCCCACTATGGACGTTTGCAAAAGTTTCACATTCAGGTGGCCAAAGAACGCTGCATCTGACAGACACCAAAGAGCAGTGGATTCGGTCCATTCTGTGTTAAAACGACACCTGAGAAAGGCTGGTCATCTGGCTCGGTGAAATGAATGATTATTTCTTGGGCAATATGCTTCGCGTTCTGAATGTCGCGCTCAGACCAGCGAGTGTCTGCAAGTGACCGCTGGTTCCTTCAGTTTCACCTTCACAAAACTCTCTGTGCTCCGTCAAGTGCTATCGTATTTAATTTGTGGTGTTGATGCCTTTTAATGTACATGTGCAGCGGGATGCAAACTTAACAAGAAAACCTCTGCAGTAGACGTGCTGTTGCCCAGTGAGTCGGCAGGGAGGGAAGGAGGCGCAGACGCATCACAAACCACGGGCGGTGCTTCATCAGACCGCCGGCGGTACGTGATTGGATTTTGTGATCGGCAATGACAGACAGTGATCGGCATTCAATGATCACGCCCCGGTGGCTGATCGATTGGAGCATCCCTAGTAGAAATCCACATATTAGCCGCATCATATAAACCGCAGGGTTTAGGCCGCGAGAAAAAAGTAGCGGTTTAATAGTCCGGAAAACACGGTAAATGGCTTTTACTTTTTTTAAGTTATTGACGTTATTGGAGGAACACACACCAAGGATATATGGTGAGACTTACTGTTCCTCTTGAGAGTGGATCACTGGATCATAGTTTGAAGTAGAGCACTAGACATTTAAAGTAAAGCTCAGTTAATTTCTCTCAGCTCAGAAGATGCTCTCGCTCCATCACCTCACCCCCGTTTTGGCGAATGGCTATTGGCGGAAAACTTCAGATTTGAATGGGGATAGAAGCAATTTGAAAGTAGATATCCCATTTAATCCCCAAAGAACACAATGGCTGACACAGTTCTTTAACTCGAGCGGTGACCGAAGACCTTTTGAACCTGGAACTGGAGACCCGCCTCAAAGCACGGCACACAACTCAGAAGCTAAATAGCATTCAAGTGGAATTAGTTGACTCAAAAATAGGATGGGTGTGTTGCTTCACTGTGGCGGGATGCCAAAAATATATTCCAAATCATAAAACAAGAGGTAATTGATACATGAAATGGTGTCAGTGTCCACAGTCCAACTGACTGTTCACCATTAAAGCAGCTTGAATCTTGCATCCTAATTCACGTCTTCTCACTGTTCTGCCGGCCCGGAGATTATCCTCGTGCAAACTCGCACTCTTGGATGGCTATTTGTTTTTATTGTTTTTTGAGGGGAAAGAAAATATAGCTGCACAACCAGAGCAATTATTAGAGCGTATATTATGTGATGTGATTCTCCCGGGCAACTTCCATTATTGCTCACTGTCACCACAGCCGCTGCACCACGATGAGATTTCCCATCGTAGGAAAAAGAAGTAACATCCTGGTAAATATTATAGCGTAGTAAAATATCCGCACAATTTATTGTTCATCCCGTTTTACGCCGCTGCCAGGGCCGTTTTCTCCGTGTGCTGCTGCGCTACGCATCCCACAGAACAGGCTTCTACTTTGCCGGGGGTTGTTCCCTTTGTCTGGAGCACAGTCATCTCTCAGGGTGACGTTGGCCGCCCTACAGGTACTGGTAATGGTCAGCGTGCCAACTGTGTGGGCACAGTGAGAGAAGCATATGCTGCCTTTTAAATCACGCTCAGTGGAGGCAGTGATAAAACATGATTGTTTGGAATCGGTTGAAACATATAACATGGTTAACATGCGTGACAGAGGCAGCCATGCAGTTAATCGTCAGTTTCACAGGCAGTGCATAGTAACCGGTCGCTGCTTTCCTGCTCAGCCCATGTTGGATAGCTCACTTTCTTTCATGAAGATGCAAAGGAAACATGTCCGGAACCGTCACAGCTTTAATGCTGGGTTTGGTGCCCAACAGACACTGCCTTTATTGCCTTGATCATGAGGTCCTTGGCCAAGGAATGAGCCGTCTCCTCATCCTCACTCCCATGCCGTAATATATTGTTGTTAGGAAGGTTGACTTTTGCGTCCTATACTGACGCCAAAGGCAGCCTTCAGCGTTGCTTGTTGACGCATTAGGATTTCAATTGACGCTCATATTCCACCTTCTGTGGCATTTCCAGTGTGTCACGTTAAAAAAAGACGGAGGCGTAAAATAACATGACATAAGCTATGGGATGGGGCTCCATTCATTTTGCGTGTAACAATGTGTCAATTACAATTTATAGTTTGGGAAATAGAGATGCGTTTGAGTCACGGTGACTTTCCGTACCGAAGGAAGAGAAACATGAAAGGATGGATGTCAGTTGCTCAGCGACGCACAATCTGTGATACAGGAAGGAAACCCATTGACACGCGTACGCGTCAACATGCAACGCATCAGTATAGGGCACAAAAGTCCACTGTCCCAACATGTATATATTACGCCGTGGGAGCGGAGTTACCTAAAAACGTCATTTTTTAAAAGGTGGGAATGAAAACTTGTGTTAGGCTGTGTTCTATTTCTCACCCTAACACTAGCACTTAACACTAGCGCTTGGTTTTGAGCGCCCTCCACGATGAAGCGCCCTCCGCCAACCAAGTCAAGTGACTGACGTCCCTAAGAATTGGGACAACACTTGATAAGGTCACGCGTAAAGACAGCGTGTCGTTGGCTGCCGTGTTTTGTTTCCTGCATATCCAGTGTTGGAGACAACGATTTGGAAATGACAGCTCCAACGTTTCTGCAACCTTTTGCATCGGCGCTGATCATCTCACTTGGTTTGGTGAACCAACGGAGAAGAAATGGGCGTAGCCCATGTTGCGGTAATAGATCTGTTAGAGGTATGAGGATGCTAACGTTAGCCTGGATGCTAGCCCACTGTTGTTTGTTAAGAAAAAGTAAAAACATACTGCTGTATATACATGTTGTATTATTCATGTTGTGGGACACGGTCGACCATTTGGGTTGCTAACGTCTGATACCAGAGAAAGTCAACAAACTGTTGTCCTCTCCAACAATGTTTTGAAATAAAGTACTTTGGTATACTGGAAATCTCTCCACACTTCATCTTCCCACTTGGTTTCAAGTCAGCTCCGGAGCTCCCTGGGTTTGAAGGGATCATTTCAAGTGGTGAACGGCCCTCGGTCTGAGGAGGATTGGGACACACTACACAACACCCAGTGTCAGGGTCAAAAACCAGTGTTAGGGTGAGAAATGGGACACAGCCCTTTACTCTATATCAGTTTAAATCATTGGAAACATAGATGCACATTCTGTACAACTGAACGACTGAAAAGTTTTGAGTGATCAAAGTGTCATTAATTCAATCCAAATATTACACTGTAGGTCGCATGAGCCTCCAGTTTCATGCAGTGTTGTCGTACTAAATTGTCGGCCACTGATCAAACCCATCCATGTTTGACAACACAAGGTTGTCTCCGCTGCCACTGTGTTCTCAGAGCCCTCTAATTTTCCCACAATAGAGAATAATACGCCTCAGTAAAATGCTCTGCAGTTTCCAGGGAGGAATGTAAAACAGGCAGAATAAAACTGGCCTTACTTAGCAAAGTCACATTTCATCCCAGTGGCCCTGGATCAAATATGTGCCTCTTTATTTGTTGTGTTATCGAACGGGTTTATAATAGCAGAGCGGCTCTTGGCCTTAAACTGTTGATTCTAGCCTCGTGGCTGGTCAGAGAGGGTAATAGAGAAGTGCAAATGCTTTTTGGCCTGGACTTTCACACATGGTTCGGAAAACACTTTCAGAAGCCACTGCTGCTGCTTCTCCACGCTTCATTACAAATTCAACTGGGTGATTCCTCTTTGAGGTGATACTGTTACCATGGTTATTGATGCTCCTATAAACGGCGTCAAAAAAAAAAAAAACAGCCATTTCATCTTGATATTTAGACAATCTGTGCTTACAGTTCTCGGTGTGTCTCACTCACACCGTGTCCAAGCGCTGAGGTTCTGAATCACCAAACAAATAACCGCTTGTCCTTGAGAAAAGCTGCAAATGAGCCGAGGTCGCTTTGAGGGATTTGCAGATACACGTCTAAGCAAACACTAAAGTTGCATATATATATATATATATATATATATATATATATAGCTCATCTGTCATGTTAGTTTTTGAAGGTGGAGGATAACACCGTGTTTTATTTTACAATTAATTTCATTGCGGAATATTTCCAGGAGCGTCATACTGATAAACTGCATGAATAACTCAAGTCGTGAAGGATTTGTTTTTACTTGCACTGAAACAAAAAAAAAAAAGTCACAGATGATTCGAGCAATCTGCTGCTGATACATAAATTATTTATATTTCTGCAGTAAAAACGCGGCGAGGGCTGAAGGCGGCGTGTGAGCTTGATGACATTTGATCCCTGCAGGATGCGTGAAGGCAAAACATGTTTTTCAGGAAGTGGCCTTTTTGTCCGTCCCCTCTGCTTATCTCTCAGTATGAGTGAGGCTTGATTAGAAAGTGAGAAAATCCGCGGCGGCGTTTCCAGGGATTCAACCGTGGTGTCACTCAAGTGTCTTGTTCCTGCACGCGGATATGCTTTTTGATGTGCCTGCGTGGGAGTCTGATGAGGAGATGAAGGAGCAGTTAGCATGGAGTCACACCATTACAGCAGAAGCAGCATGAAGGGCTCTGGTGATCTTTGCAGAGCCATTGCATGTGTGGGTGTGCGCTTTTCTCATGTGTGTATTAGTCAATCTGTTAGCGTTGCATGCTTGAGAGGACGCGGACATCGGATGGACCTTGCTGCGGAGTGCAGCATGCGTGAAATTGTTCCTCTCCCATCGCTCACGAATGCTGACTGTCGGATTCCTCGTGACGTCTGGGAGCAAAGGAAGTTGACCCAACGAGTGACGGATAACGTTATATATATCACATCACTTCAAAATGCTATGACAGAATGCTTCTACTCTCCACTTCATTAACCTGCTGGATGAGACGAGGTGGTTTACTGAGAAAACGGTGCAGAGCAAAAGGTCCCCATTGACTGTCTATAAATACAACCATACTGTAGTGATCATCCACCGTTTGAGATAAACGTTCTTGACAAACCTGATGAGCCGCCAAAGCGAACCGCAAATAACCGTGTTTTGAGGGATGAAAGGATTTTATTGAACAGTACATGTGTGTTTTTACTTCTGCTTTACCTGAAATACCTTGCCCACAATTTACCTGTCAGGAAGCTCTGGTCGAGTGGAGCCTTAAAGTCCGTTTATGCTGCCTTTACAAATGAAACGTTGTTGCCCTCACTTCCATGTGTTCTCTACTTTTGGTATTGTTGTTCACCAATATATCCACCAGGGGGATCGACAAACTTCCGAACCAGCATTGTGACTGTGGGAGAAGTATTGATAATGTACCTCTTGCACAAAAGTGGCAAACTAAGGCAGCACTGTAGGAGGCGCTGGTCAGTGAGGCGGTTAAATATATCGTAACTGGAGAACACAGAACTTCTGGGATTGTTATATCTTCGGGTCGCAACAGCAACACTGCCCCAGGGTTTCTGGTGGTACTGCACCGATTTGTCCATGTGGAAACATGCAGAAATATGGAACCCGGACAACAGGCTCAGTCTGTATCTGTGCGTAACGTTGAGCATAAATGGACATTTATTTTGTGTCCATGATCTGGGCCTGATCAGTATACGGTGTAGTCGGCAGAAGTTAAGGGGGCGACGTGTTATATTATCCATCCGACTGAGCGGCAGAGGCCAAAAAACCAACCATGTGGGAGTGTTGTACTTTGGACATGAGATCACCAGAGACTGGACCTGAACTTTTGCCACCATCCAGGGCCAGAGTGGACCTCCTGATATTGTGCGGCGTAAATATTTTACTGTTGCAAAACCAGTCCTGTTGGTCATTAAATATCATGACCAGGTTCCATGCAAATTTGAGGCAATTTTTTGTTTACCCAAGTTTGCCTCAGACAGTTCTATCATTCTGTCCATCCGTCCATCTATGTGAGATGGGTGAGCAAACTCACCATCCAGGAGGCAGTGCAGTCGTCTACGTGCAAAGTTACCCAAGCCCACTGCAGAACTTTTTCTCGGTGACAAGGGGCCCATCCTGCTCAGAAGACTTGGTTGGTAGTACCATGTCCGTGGCTCTTTGTAGATTTAGTCTGAGGCATGTGTCAAAGCTGATGCTGAGACTGTGGCAAGGCCTCACCTCTGGAAGAACAATAGTTCAGACTTGCCAGGGTTTGTGTTCAACATCGTGTTTAAATCCTGCGAGAGATCTTAAAAGAGATAATCCAAGATTTATTCGAGCAAATCCACCTAATATTGCAGTTTTTTCTTCTTCTTTTTAACAACCCCTGATTAACATCGTGTGTGTGTGCTTGAACTGCACTTGAAGGAAGAACCCTAAGTCAACGCCGCCTTATCTTGACAGAAGACTTGTCTCTGGTGGGTGTAATGGATGGCTATTGATATGGATTTGAAGGTCGCTCTCAATGTCGCACTCTTTTGTGGACGCCTACCCTGTGTACACGCCATCGCGGCGAGACTTTTAGAGTGGGCAAACACGTCTACGCCGGACAAACACCGCGTGACGATGTGGCCGAGGCTGATAAAAAAGGTCTGTGGAGATCCAAATCCAGATTGTCGCCTCAGCAATTAAATGTGACACTGCAGAATCGGAGCCGCTCCTCCGTGTCGTCACTGCTCCTGAAAAAGTGCTCTCTTTTTTTCATACGCAAAAGCTTCAATTAGCCGCTCCCTGTGGCTTTCTTCCTATGCCTGTAAGACTTTCAAGATATTACATTTTCCTTGAACTCTAAATGGAGTTCACGGCCAAAAACAAACACATTATCTGAAGAGTATCTGGAGGTACTGGAGGGAACTCTGGAATATTGATCTGTCGTGATCTCCAATGAGGCAAAACACAATCGGTTTTCAATGGTTAACAGCAACAGATCCGGGATCACTGACATGGTGGTTGAGTCTGAACAGATTCACTCTCTCAAGAGTCAGTGTTTGTGACTTCGGCAGGAGACCAAGTAGGATGAGGTGCAAAGGCTTAGACCGAGAGGAAGGCGTAGAGTCAGTTATGTCTGGGGGGTAAGTGTGATGGGAGACATCCTCAATCTTGAAAAAGGTAGAGCTGGGTGTCATCCGCAAAACAGCGGAAGTTGATATTCAATTTACAGTTTAGCACGCCAATGAAGTGGGTGTTGATGGTGGAGGGGGCTGAGGAAAGCTCCAAATGGTTGGGTTTGAGTTGGAGTGCAGCCTGAGAGGTAAGAACTAAAGGCAGTCGGGTGCATGTGTGAAGGTTTTTAGTCGCTCAAACTTGACACTGGACAAAACTGTATCTTGTATTACACTCATTTTGCTACGGACACAAAGTAGAGCTGGTGAATCTACTAAGAAAAGAGACGGGGACCTCCCTGTTTTTGTCAACATGTTGTGAAGTGTAACTCCCAATGTCAGTTAAAGGAGGACTGACAGGGATCTACAGATGTACAATGTGTTCTGCAGTTCTCCTTATTGACCCCTATACCGTGCCCATGCAGGAGACCTCCCACTCAGAAAAATAGACAGTTTTAAGAAGTTTTAAATCTTGTTATGGCAGTTTTCTGTGAATTAACAGCTTCTAAATATGGTGAAAAAAATGATCAGTCATAATGGAATGGCCCACTCTTTGGCCGACGTGTGAAAACTCATCACATGTGAGCCGTCCACCAGACAACTTTCGAATGCGAAAACCTCCAGACTCCCCCTCAAGTGCCTGCAGACAAGGTTATCGACTAGCTGCTGAGCTATCTGCTGTCAGGGAGGCTGACGTTTCTGTCAGGAGATCGAGGCGTGGAAGAAAGCGGGAGGCAACTTACTCTCTCAACTTTTATCCTGGCAGTTTCCAGAAACACGATTCCTTATGAAAGATAATGTCAAACATTTTGTAAGATACATGAGTGGATCACAAGCACCAGAGATACAAAGGTGGAGCTCCGGATGCCTCTGGCAAAAGCTGAAGGTCACAATCGGGCAACAAAAAATAAAAAAAGAGAGTGGATAGCAATGATATTCTTTGAGACTAAAGAGGAATCCAAACACATCTCCTGCCGGCGAGTTCGCTGTGTGGCGTGTACAGCGCGGCGGGTTGAATCGCTGACAATCAAAAGCCAACTGTTTTAATCCTGCGTTCCCTTGTCCTCTGATTGCTCCTGATGAGAAAAGTGGCGTCTCCGGCTACATCTGAATAACACGTCTCCTTGCTATTGTGTGGTAAACAATTTCCTGATTTAGTCACAGTGACAAATTGAAAACGGCACCCTAAGTACTGAAATGGCTAGTGCTTTATTAAGCGTGATCGTTGATGCTAACCAGCTGCAATAGACTCCAAACAAATGTCACTTTGTCTCTTGGAATCAAGAGTGTCGCAATGGTGAAGGTCAGCTGTGTCTTAAAAACACGTTTTTATAACGTTGTTCTTCATGGTTTTTGTGATGTGACAGTGAGGGCAATGTACTGCCACCTGCTGTCTCACCATACTCATGACTAGAAGAATATTTCAAATGCTAGAAAAGATTGACTTATGCTTGCAAAAGGACAGAAAAGAATCAACGATATCGTGTGAAAATGACTAAATAAATATTTCGCTGTTGTACCTGCTGTTTTCCGAATAACGTCCCTGTATCTGAACTGCTGGTGGTCGCAACCTGAAACACAGTATGAATGCAAACAAGTTCAAGAGTTCCGTGTCTGAGATGCAGCTAGAATTAAGCTAAACTACATCCCAGCGTGGATTTCTTCAGGCACATTCTGTGAGATGTCAAATCTCACAGATAAAATCCGAGATTGAACAATAAATTGAAGCTTTTTTTTTTACGATTTTGGTGACACTAAAACTGCCGGCCGACGATGTAATTTCTGCTTGCGCATTAAGGTGTGACCTTTTATTTCTCTCTGCAGGCTCCTCTGAAGTGAACCCGGAGTGAAGCATCGGAACAAAACAAGAGAATATTCTGGTGAGTAACCACATAAAATTACAATGTTTCTCCATCTCATCGCTCATGTCCCTTCATTTGGGGTGGAAAGATATGCAGGAAGTAATGGGCCGGATTTTTTGTTGACATAAATAAAGCTATTCTGCCTCCATCGATCAGTGAGCTGCCTCCCAGGTTTGATGCTTTATGCATGTGTACCTTTGCTTCATTTAACGTGATTTTTATTCATTTGCTTTCCTGTTTGTTCCGATCACTTCAAAACAAATTCCCGTCTGTGACACTGAGACTTAAGCACATGTTCCCTCCAGAGAGAGCAAAAGCACCGACGCCGTAAACTCCGTGGCTGGGCCACGTTCCCCTCACGGGCTGCACGATGGGAGCTAGCTCCATTATCGGAACGGCCGGCTCGCCACCCTGCAGCAAAGCCGGCGTCCCTTTGCTCGTGCAGATTTAATTTCTTATCTCAACGGGGGAAAACAGGCCTGGTGATGAACAGTGGGGAAGCACCATGGGCTACGGCGAACGCTGATACATGCAAAAGACTCAATGCTTCGATAAACAGTTTTATTGGACCTGATTTACTTAAGATATGCAGCAGAATTTTCCTCACATTGTGTGGTTGATTAAACAAGGCCACAGTTGCCTTTCTGTGCGCACAGAAGTATGGCGTCGCGAGAGTGCCACAATTGGGAAATAAATGTGAAACGATTATTATTATTCAAATATTCCCTTTAATGTTACGTGGATTTTTTTTTTTTTTTTTTTTTGGTGGTTTGCGCTCTCCGGGTTGGTGGAGAGTTCTTGCCCCAAGTGGTGGAGTTTAAGTATCTCGGGGTCTTGTTCTTGAGTGAGGGGAAAAAGGGGAGCGTGAGATTGATAGACGGGTTGGTGCAGCGGCAGCAGTGATGCGGTCGCTGTACTGGACTGTCGCGGTGAAGAGGGAGCTGAGTCACAAGATGAAGCTCTCGATTTACCGATGGATCTACGTTCCCACCCTCACCTATGCTCATGAGCTTTGGGTACTGACCGAAAGGATGAGATCGTGGATACAAGCGGCTGAGATGAGTTTCCTCCGCAGGGTGGCTGGGCGCACCCTTAGAGATAGGATGAGGAGTTCGGTCATCCGGGAGGAGCTCGGGGTGGAGCCGCTGCTCCTCCACATGGAGAGGAACCAGCTGAGGTGGCTCGGGCATCTGATCCGGATGCCCCCTGGACGCCTCCCTGGGGAGGTGTTCCGGGCATGTCCTACCGGGAGGAGACCCCGGGGAAGACCCAGGACTTGCTGGAGAGATGATGTCTCCAGTCTGGCCTGGGAACGCCTCGGGATCCCCCGAGAAGAGCTGGAGGAGGTTTGTGCGGATCGGGAAGTTTGGGCGTCCTTGCTCCGAATGCTGCCTCCGCGACCCGACCCCGGATAAGCGGCAGAAGAAGGTGAAGGTGAAGGTGAAAGCTTCTGCCTCCTGCTGCTCGGGAGTGTTTTGAATTTTCAAAAATTAAGAGCATCTCAAAAACTGTTAAAGACTGTATTAAAAATGAATTACTGTTCAAGATTTATTTATCGCGATTAATCGCATTTCAATATTTGATACTAGAATTATCAAACTGAAGTTTAATCCATCCGCAAATGTGGTGAGTGAACTCTTTGCTTCATAATGGGCCTAAAACAACCTTTTTTTCTGCTTCCATACTGAAGTTTTGAAACTTAAATTTATTGTCCATTCAAAAAACCTAATTCAGTCTCCTACTCCTCAACTAAATAAATGTTTCTATTCAAATGTATTTGTTTAATGCTCTCCGCGATATGTCTCCTCAGTTCCATTTTCAAAATTCCTCAATATATAAAGAGGCTGGGTGAACAAATCCATCATTTCATTTCGAGTTGTCCTCGTGATATGAAGGAAGCGCAGACATCAAGGTTCCCTTTTGTGAAAAATATGAGTCATTCAGGTTGGATGTAACGGCAGTATTTTGGCGGCATACGTCCTTGAGATTTGTAAATTTCCTCCACTAAAAAGAGTTCCATTTGATAAATCTTTCTGTCATGATGCATACTGCATTCAAGGAGGGTTCACCCACGGAGTGAAAGAGAGAAGTTTAGCAGTCTGACAATGAATATTGCCTTTAGTAGCAACTATACCTGACCATCTGTCTAGGCTTTACCCTCCTGGATATCAAGGAAGTTGAAACAGTATTTGAAGTAATTTAGTACTGCGCTGTCATGGTGGCTGGATGATGGTATGTGTCCTCGTAAAGCATTATTGTGAAGATGGATATCAAAAATAGGCGATGGGTTGATGAGGCTTCATGAAACAGTGTCCTCATTTTCAGAGCTCCATAGGTGGCGCTCTCTTTTTGACAATGATTTTCACAGAAATGGCTGTTCTAATCTCAAGATTTTTGAGCGGTGAGTGACATCTAGTGGACTCCAAAAAAAGAGGACACTGTTTCATGAAGCCTCATCAAAGATAATGTACTCAGCATGCAGGAGTGGAGACGGTTTGGAAGTGCATATGTCCTAAAGTCTAAGAGTATAATGGCGCTTTTTTATCCTGCCCACAGCTCAAAGGTATTCCTTCATTTTTTGGGGGAAAACATCTGAAGGTGTTTTCAGGGCGCCATCTTCTTGACTCCTCTACTTTCCGTGACTCCTCAAAAACATCCTTTCACGAGTCATCGTCTTCAATTTAGGGTAAAATAAGCATCATAGTGAGGCATGGTCAAATGGCCCAAAGCGTTTTACTTATGTTGGATCATTACCATCAAATCGCGTTTCTGTATGAATATCTGCAGCCATAAGTGAGATTAAAAAGCCATTTTCACGTCATTATTTTCAATTTAATTTCGCCTTTCGTTTGACGCAGCTGTGAGGACCTGTTCCAACATGTGTTTTCCTCGTCTTTCATTTGGCGAAAAAAAAAAAACTTGAACTACCGTTGTCAATAATTGCCGAGCTCATTTCCCGCTCTGCAAAATGTCACCTCAAAAATATAGATTTCTTTACTGCCTTTCATCCGCCTCATGCAAATGCCTGTTTTGATGTCTTTTGTTGGCATCTGCCACTTTTTCTCGGGGCGCTATAATTAAACAGGAGGAGGCCGCAACCCCTCTTTATTGACTGTCACTTTGAGAAATGGCTGTTGCAAAACACGCAGTGTTTAAGTTGTGTGAGTTGAACCACAAACACATTCTGCACTCGATGGGTTCCATTTTAGGAGAGTGTGTGTGTGTGTGTGTGTGTGTGTGTGTTTATGAATCCATCTTGGTTACCGTAGCAACATGGACGTCTGATATCCAGTGGGGAAAAATTGAACATTTCCGAAACACCGACAAGCCGTTTCATCTGTCAGTGATTTTGCCATTCAAATTTCCTGTTTACGTTGAAGCAGCCATCAAGTTTTGGGGGTTTCAATTGCTATATAGTAATTCAACAACAGCAGCACAACACAAATAGGTACTTCAATATCCCCTAATTTGGTTCTCAAGTGAAGCTGACTTCATTTCTCTTAAGGTGGTATTGGTTCCCTCTGGATTAGTTGGCAGAAACAAGTCATGAATTTTAAAAGCGAGTGGACGAATTCTGTATTCTCTGCTGTGGCTTGTTATGTACTGGATGCTTCTCTGCGTTGCTCTGGGTTCGGAGGTCAGAGTTGAGATCGGGTTTACATTATCATCAGTTTGAGGAGTACGCGAATGTGGAATGAGGAAGTCTGGCTGTGGAGGTTGATGCTCATTGGCAGAAAATGAAACATCTGCATTGAAAAAAAAACAGCTGAATTTAAATATATCTGTTCTTCAATTTCAACACATGCTTCAAATGTTCACCTTTTCAGTTGAAGAAATGTGGCGCTGCCGAGGGGGAAGCTTGAGGGGAAAGAGTGGGGTTTGTGGTGGATTTGCATGTCATTGGTCACTTGCCACTGTGATGCCTTCCTGTTCCAAGTCACTTGCATTTGCCAAATCTTAAATAAGATGACTGCACTACTCCTCACCAAACTCGACCCGATGACAAGATGAGCCCCAGCAGACTGCAGTGGACAACACATTCACCTTCTGCCCGGAGGCCCTGTGCTCAATCTCTGCAAACAATATACATATATATTTCATTACATGATATATTTATGTGCTTGTTCTGCCACCTTCGGCTGAAAAAATAAGGGTTTTTTTTCCGCCTGTTTATATATTGTACAGTATATTATATTGTATTGTTAGAATATGTCTCAACAAAAAACAAGCATGGATGTATATTCGAAATTAATATTTACTTCATATGTGGTGAATATCTTTTTCTGCAAAGTCCAATGGGAAAAAGAAAAGATGCATTGAAAAATATGATTGGGACAAGATTTTAAAATCACGTGAAAAACAGGATATGATAAAAAAAAATAGAGAATTAAATTCATACAATGTAAACAAATAGAAATACAAGACATGAAAAGGAAGTACAACAGAATAACAGGTTAAACATCTCCAAAGATAGACGGATAGATGGATGGATGGATGAATAGATAGACAGACAGACAGACAGACAGACAGACGGTAGATAGATAGATAGATGATAGATAGATAGATAGATAGATAGATAGATAGATAGACAGATGGATAGACAGACAGACAGATGGTAGATTGATAGATAGACAGATGGAGAGATGGATAGACAGACAGACAGACAGACAGATAGATAGACAGATGGATAGACAGACAGACAGACAGATAGATAGACAGCTAGATAGATGTCCGAGCTCGCTCAGGCCCAGTCACCTGGGCGGCATGTTTCACTCGTACAGTGCCTTGCTGTGAATGGTTGTCAAACTTTATTTCAAATCTCTTCCATTGTGCTTCAGAGCAAGTGGTCCACCTAAAGCACCGGACGTATTAAATATGACAGTGCAATGAAGTTCATTCACTTCAGTTTCCATGGAGTGAGATGTTAGCAAAGAAATTTGTAGTAATATCCTGAAATGTGTTTTTTAACTTTTTTTTTTATCTTTTACTCCTTGGCTTCTATATCAAAGTGAACATGGGCCGAAAATAGTCTTGTTTTTATTGACGCTCTCACCAACAGCAGCCCGTCTCTTGATCTGACGGCGTCCTCATGAGATAAAACCCATAAATCATGATATAAGCATCCGTCTCGGCCACTTTGTCAGCGTTTACAGTTCAGTGAAAAGGCAGGACGGCAGAAGAAATGAGACATATTTGGTCAAGAACTTATGGTGATGGAGAGGAGCACAAATGTTCTCTTTCTGCCCTTCTCCCCTCCAACTGTAGCAGAAGAGTGAGTCGCTCATTCAATGTTTTTATATTCCCCTCAAGCCCCAAAGAGGAGACACGCGGGTCACACGTTATTGTGAGACAGGTGGTGGTGAGATATGTAGATGGATGCTCTTATTCAAGGATCAAAGGAAAGAATGAGCAATGGAAGATCAAGAAAATATGCTCATATTTGTCCATATTGTTTTATAAAGGCAGGATTACTGTGTATGTACTCGTGGTAACTTGTTGTATAATACAATTTCATTGTGGAAGTTGGGATTTTTAATGTGTTAGGAGTCAGGATAAGAAGCAATGAGCGGAAGAAGAAAAAAACTGCACTCAGCTTGGAAAGCTTGTGTTGACTGTGCGCACCATTGTGCTGTGTACAGAAAGAAGTTTGTTTACTCGCTATTTTCACCGGAAAATAGGCAGAGTTGAAAACTGCAAAATGATCTCACCATGACACAAAGGTAACTAACTTCAAAAGAGCTGAGCTAGAAGACAATATTCCGTTTAAACTCCTGCACTTGCTTTTTTATTTTAGGGTGATGGTTGAAATATTGGTGAGTGCGTGAGTGCTGATCTCTGAAAATGAGGACACTGTTTCGTGAAGCCTCATCAGCCCATCACTGGTTTTTACTGTCCTGCCTTTGTGTTTTTCATCAACCAGTTAGAATTATCATTGACACATGAATATCAGATGCTCTTCAGTCACATCCAGGAACATTGTGGAGCTGAGACTTGTGTAATATTTTTCGAATGCATGTGAGAATGACACCCAGCTGAGTAGGTCTGTGACTTTCTCAGGCAATGTTACATTATTTTTAGCGCATCACCCCTACAGGGGGCTTCTGACAAATTGCAGAAGTTTGTGACACGTGGTACGACACGACAAACCTGCCTGCCTTGTTAATGGGGATAGTCAGAAGCTAAACTGAGCCGAGAATAGTGAGACAGCGAGGAAGCGTCAGCAGGTTGTCTTTGGTAATTGGGTTTAATGCTTACATCTTTCTCTGTTCATCTTTGGAAATGTTCTAGTTCTGCCGGAGCAAACACATCACAAGCGCTGAGTATATTTGTAAAAGGCAGCATGACATCTGCGCTCATCGTTGTTTGTGTTCGCTTTGCTGAACGCATTTGTCAAAATCGTATCAGAATCAATATATTTAATTGGTTTTTGAGTGTGTTGTACCTCTGGGGGGTTGTGTTTCTGTCTGCCTCCAAATATCCTAATGTATTTCACACTGATGGGATGAGGATGGTTACATTTTGGTTGTGAACTCCCATCGGGGTTTAAGAAGAAAGTAATGCCAGTTGTTTGTGTGGCGTTTAGCCGCTTAAGGTGCGTTCACACCGCTGCATACTGTATAGTCGCTGTAGCTCGAGGTGTCGGTAGTTTGTTGCTAGCTTCAGTCACGATTGTGGAGTGGAACCTGATGGTAGATGTAGCATCCTCCAGCATGGCTCACAGTTTGCTGAGTTTCACCACCTCCTCCAGGGGCTTGGTCTGGATGATGACCACTTCCCACTCATGCGATACGTCACTCGCAGATCTGGTCTGTGATTGGCGAATGGGTGAAAAATTGAACTTCAGCGACTGGTCTCATCGCTGTTGTTAAGTATTGTTATGTGGTCCTAAGTATTTACCTGTGTTCTTCATGTGTTGACGTTTTCTCCACGTGTCTTAGGTGATGTTAACGTACGTGTGTGGTTTTCAACTTTGTCAACAGACGTGACAAAAGAGGAATTTCTGTTGACTACTTTTTATCTGTCTATCGATCTTTCTGTCTATCTATCTATCTATCATCCATCCGTCCATGCTGAGCAGTCGACTCTTCCTTTTTGACGTGAGCCAACTTAAATCACGGCAAGTGTTTTAAGTCGTGTAAATGATGCTCCTTGGCGGAGGTACGCACTGTCTCAGTGCTATTCAAGTTATTGCTGGATTCCTCAGTTGGATTATGCTGTCATCCACTGGCGCATTCACTGACAAGTCAGTCGTCCTGGAAGGACCTTAGTATCCTCCCACAGCAGCTACTTATTTTGTCTGCTTTTACCACAGATCAGCGAGAGACGATGGACAGGGTGGAGATCTAATCGCTCACCCTCGACAGCCTATTTAGAAGCTCCATTCTATACTCTGGCAGTGAGGTGTCCTCAGAGACCTTCAACTTCTGAAAGGAATCCCGAGGAAAAACGCTTTAAAACACATGCGGAGAATTGTGCTTGATCATCCCGGCAGCCTCACAAACTGATAAGTCAATTAAAAATTGGTCTCACCAGTAGCTGTCTGTCATGACGTGGCTTTCTGAACATAAAGCATTTCCCTGTTCTGCTCACATTCCAGACAGTTCTCTCAGTTAAATGGATTGCGTCTGCTTGTCAGTCCGCCGGGCGCTCGAGTTCTTACGAATCCTACCCACTGACTGGGGACAGAATCATATTCACTTTGATTCTGCAATATGTATGTATTTTAGTCAACAGGCGCGGGGAAGAAAACGCAAAGGATATTCTCGTCGCAGTGCTACATATTTTACACCTTTGAAGTGAACCGTATTCATTGCCAAGACTTTTGTTTTTCATAATGTTTGTCAGAACGAATGGACCCAGTATACACAAGACGGAATCAATGGGTTCAGTAAATCTGTGATGTGTTTCACCGCGGACATGTTTCGCATCAGCACTTGTGAGCATCTTCGCTGACGATGGCATTCTGTCTTGAGCCACAGTCTCATTTACTTCGTTGCGGTGTTTTATCTGAAAACAATAGAGGAACAGTTTTATAAACGTGTCTTCCTTGTCTGGCAGAGCAGGCCACCTCCACCCTGAACTAGCTTGCGTCCTCCCGTCCTCCATGAGCTCAATGGACGAATGGTCTTGAAGACCTCCGAGCAGAGGGGAAATTCTAAGCCAATTTTTAGGAAAGGACTAGTCCTGCCGCATGTTAGTTTTCATTCAAGAGGCTCAGAAAGCAGCTCAGAACTGCACTGTTCTTAGTACTTTCTATGGCAGATCATCTCCCTCGCCCTCGGTTTGCCCCAACCTTTCCCCAACTGGACTTGCTTGGGGCACCTCACCTCGGCAGCAGTGTCCGGACGACAAGATCTCAGCTGAGTTCGAACCTCTCCCTGATGACGGAGGGCTTCACGCTCAGCGAGAGTTGAGGCTATCATTTCAAACGCATTACTCTGAATGGATCCTATAACATAACTGAGGGCAGGAACATTGGCCATTACCGGAGAGGCTTCATCAATTAGTTTCGTCCCCAATGTCCATTAGATTTTTCCGTGCAGCAGTTACGTTACAGCCGCATATTCTCGCACCGGTTTTTCTGTGGATGCTTCACTGAAATGGCTGCCAGTTTATTTTTGAAACCTACGGTTTTATTTTGCCACGATGCTCTACTTTTTCAGTCACAGTTCAGTTGTTGAATTGAATTATGTTTTCACTGGATTGTAGTCCAGCTGTGGAACTTGAAGTCATGCATATCCACTTCAGCAACACTTTCTCCTAAGGCCTAACATTGACTACTAGTACTCCTACCAGTACAGACTACTAGTGATGGGCTAATGAGGCTTCATGAAACAGTGTCCTCATTTTCAGAGCTTCATCAGACGCATCGTGTCTTTAAAAAGGATTTTGTAGAAATAGTTGTTCAAATCTAAAGATTTTTGAGCAGAGAGTGCCATCTAGTGGACTCTAAAAGTGAGGACAGTTTCATGAAGCCTCACTAGCACATCACAAGACTTGATCCTCATGGATATACTCGCCACCATACCGTACTTCAGATTTTCAAACAGCAGACTGTGGGTTTAGTTGCTAGTAGCAAGACAACCAACATTAATGCGGACCACCAGACAGACTACATCATATATCAGGTTAATACTGGAAGGTATTAACCTATAGGGTCTCTACAAACCTGTAGGAGGTCGCCATGATGACCAGGGTGCCAGTGTCAGCCTGCTGAGTGTGCACACAGTAGTATCAACAGCATAGCATACTTTTCAGAATATAGACATTTTTGACAACCTTAAACAGAAAGCCCACCTCTGCCTCACTGCACTGCAAGGATATAAATAGTTTTCCCTCAGGGGTCTGCCGCAGTTTAAAGCTTAAAAGTAAAGCAAAACAATTCGATGAAGGATGTTGTCGACTGTGCAGCGGGTGTTTTTTGGTAAAGAGTCAAACAGCAACTTACGCTATCTGACGAGTGTGGCATGTGTAACGGGTCCTGCTGCGAGTTTCTCTGGAGATTCGTGTCATCGAGACCCGCCATCTCTGGAGACAACCGTAGTGGGACGTCCTGTGCAGGAGGAAGAAGAGAGCAGCTGGATGTGTGGCGCGCTAATGCGCTGCACATCCGCAGCTGCCTGCAGTTCCCGGCACCGACATGTCCACGGTTTGGACAACATCTAGAGAAATAAGTCCGACGCGGGCAGGAAATTGGGCGCTGCAAACACGTCGCGCTGAGACAACGATTAGCAGAAATCCACATTCCTGCTCCCTTTGTTTGAAATACACCACCTTCAGTGTGCAGCACAACACAAGGCACGATAAATTATTCAGGTGCTCCCCGATGGCCACACATTTACAGACGCTTGCTTGCATCTGGCTTGCGGTTTTACTCTGCAGCGCTGATCCGCCTGTTATAAAATGGCAGAAAGACATGTGACCTCTGAGCAGGACTGAATCTTTAATCCCTCTTAATAGAGTATGCATCGCACAAGTACGCTCATGTAAATATGGCGGCGCAGCGTGGCTCGGCGGGAGTAGTGGTCGGAGATAATAACGCCGTTTGTGATCTCTCAGCCCATGAAGGACGTTTCTCTGAAGACAGCACAGCATGTCATCATTCCTCACAGCTCGTCCTCCAGTCAAGCCGACGTGAGCCTCGCCGTACTGACAGCCGGGAAGAGGGAAGATGGCTGACTGCCCTCTCTATCAAGCGATGCTTTGGTTCTCAACGCTCACGTCTCCATGACCGGCCGTCTATAGACGGGGCTGTCTATTTTTTATTCACGGCGCCAAAGATGGAGGGCGAGTTCCTGCAGGTGAGCCGGCGGGTCCCTTCACAGCGACTCCGGGCGCCTTTTAAGAAAGGATATAACGTTGCATTCAATAGTTGATGCTTTTCTTTAGCACCTTATTAAACTTGGCTCATCTGCGTGTAGATTTGCAAAGTGGTGCGATAAAACTGTAGATCAGTCCCCGCAGGATTCCGTGGCCTGATTTTGTTGTTGTTGAGGCTGGAAATGCCTAAAATTGGCTTGAAAAGAAAAGCTCTCATGCCTGAGGTTTGTATTCAGAAATGTTTGTAGACTTGTTGGTTGTGTTTGGAACCATGTAGTGTTTATGCTTTGGACAGTAAAGCACACTTTCCTGGGATGCGTTTAAATATTCTTCTCCGCTTTTTGCTTTTCATTAGAAGCATAGATAAGGTTTTTGGCCAATGTGCTGGCGCCGTTTATGTCTTCGGCACTTTTTAAAGGAGAACTGCAAATTAAAACAAATTTATAATAAATACATACTTATTATTTCCCACCTTTGTATTAGCTATAGTATTTTTTTTCCAATATTTACTCTAAAGTTTTCTGAAGTTGCTTATTTAAACAGTTTTCTAAATGAAAATAAATCAATAATTAAATTCAATTTTACAACAATTATAAAAATAATAAATCCTGTTTTTCTTTTTTTTTGACATCACTGCATTTTTTGTATCTCCCACATTAATGTTTGAGCCCTGTTTGCGTCAATATAGTGGGCATATTTGAGTGTTAGTTGTTATCACAGGAAGAATTCTTTACAACGTATCATGCATATTTGGTGAATGATATTTAATTTTAGGGTTATTATTAAAGGTTTCACTTTAAACAAATGGTGAGTTGCATCTTGTATTGACTTGTACGACTGTATTTTTTAGGTTTGTCGCACTGCTGCTTTTATTCTGAAAGCTAAAAGTGAGGAAATGAAAACCACTTGTCAGGTCCACAACGGCTGGTGTGCTTTGTGAAACATGCAAAAATGGATGGAAGTTGTGACAGTGATTCATACTCAGCGGCTCGCCATCACTTTGCCTGAAGGCCAAGTGACTCCCCGCGGCCTTCGTGCATGTAATTTACCGTGTGCTCAACTGCAGCAGCTGCTGACTAGCGGCGGGAGCTAATCGCCCAGTTTGAAGGCAGAGCAGTATTATAGGTCTTTAATGAATGTTTTAGCGCTGCTCTCTATCACCGGGTTTCCAGGGAATCAGCCTAGAAGTACTGCAAACTGTTTGGTGTGATAAAACAGGCTTTCTAGGAACAGCTTATAGGTTGGTTGTTTCAGTTTTTTAAAGGTGAAAAGCTAATGTTAGCTCCGCTATCCCTCCATCTTCGTGCAGCAACGGTTTCTTCAGACTTGCAGTTTGTCTTTGGATGGACTGACTGTACGATTGGAAGTGGACTGAATTTCCTCCAGGAATTTTTTACTGGCTCCAGCACTGAAAAAACTGAACATGGAAAAACAGCTGTTGACAGTCAACTGAAAAATCTTGAACTTTAAGTTCTTTAGATGCTGACAGCTGAGTCATGGCAACTAAATGTTCTCCTGAAAAAAAAGGATTTTTCTTGAGTGGGCAGTTCAGGAAACTCCTTGCTGAATCAGGTTGGTTTCCATCCCACTTAAGCAACTTTCCATTTTGCCATCGAGAAACCTGTGATGTATTTTCGACTCTGTGTTTTGGGCCGGTTATTAGAATGGCTCACCTTGTACTTACTGTCAATTTAACGTCTGTTCTTATTTGTTTGTCCTGTTTTCAACAGCTGCTCACCGTTGCGCTGCACTTTGCACCTTCACTATTTATGATGTTTTGGCTGCTGGCAGTGCAGAACGATCTAAACAATTCATGAATCATTCACTGGCCGCTTCAGATGGTCTTCTGAACCTTCACTTGTCATTTCGTTCGACGGTAATATCCGGCCACTTTCCACCGTATTTTACTTATTGAGATATTGTAAGCTTGGGAGCGAGAAGGCGGCCATCTTTGGAGGAAGGATGCAGTGTATTTATGAGGGGAGCGGGATCATTTCACGCTTTCAGTTCGCATCACGAGCAGCATTCACAATATGAAGTTGTTTTCTCCCACAGTCATGAGTGCCAAAAACGCTCTCCAGTGTAAGACGCCAGTCGCGTTTGATTTTTTTCCTTTTATCATTTTGTCACAGCCAGTTCCTGAAGTTTGGTGAAACTTTATTTGAGAGAGACACATGTGGGGACTGCTGAGCTTAAGTGTTCAGATGTTCTGCAACTTGTGACTGAGGGGGAGAGAAAGAAAAGCTGTCTGTTCAGGGGTGAAGACTGCGTCATGCTGCGACAAGATGCATCTCCTTCTCAACAGCATAGCGAGATATGCGTCGTATGAATTAGGTATAATAATGTCAGGCCTCTTTTGTCTCCAAACTTCTCCACATGAGCCGTCCCCTTGATGTGTTAATTTCCTGATGCTGACATTTCTACTTGCTCCCAAAGAGAATGAGTGTCTTCATCCTGAACTCTGCTTGTTGTCTTTGTGTCGGCACCGCTGGCTCTAAACCATAAATCATGGCCGCTCTTGCTACTCTGCTATGGAGCCTCCCATTTACTCTATAGCAGAGTGATGTGCAATATTAGATTGTGAAGGTTGAGAATGTGTAGACAAGGGGTCTCAAACCTGCGGCCCGCTGGTCATTTGCGGTCCTCGGGATGCAGTTTTCTGGCCGAATTTTAGCCTGGGCGTGGGCACCCACTGTGAGATGTATAGAGAACACTGTGGCATTTCGTCTTTACCTTCGGATCCGGTACTTAAATTCAAGTTACATGTATGTAGCTAGCAATTTTGCTCATTCTTCCACTGTTGCTTTTCAATTCATGGTTACCTTATCTTTTGATTTTACTCGACCCAGATAGCATGCGCCTCCACTGCGGTGCAAACCACGTGATGCATATTGGTGGTGATGACTTGTTATTATAGCTTCTTTCTGTTGCCTTCAAGAGGCTCACATTGACATGAAGTGGATTTACCAACAAGTAGTCAATGGAAATAAATAGCAACACCAGAAATGACCAATGATGCTTTGGAATAACCTCTTACTCCGTAAGACTGGGGTCCAGTCTTACCCCTAGTCATACGAGACCCCAGGTGTAGACCATCTGCCAAGTGAGGAGATACTGTGTATGTCTTGCTCACGTTCTCCGCTGAGGAACCGACTCACACTCGTAGAGGAAACTGTCCTCCCACACACGCAGTCGGAGAGAACAAGCTGGTCAGAAGCGTAGGTTTTTAAACCTGATCTTCATCACACTTTAACACACACCTTCGCGGAAGGAAGATGAAATATTGCTTGTCAGACGAACGATGCCAAAGACTGTCTGCGTGGTGGTGCTAACACCTAGCATGGCAGTCCTATTCAGAACCAAAGGTAGTGCTGTAAAATGTAAACACACTGAGGATAGTCACTGTTATGGAGGGACCGGAGATCATGAATGTTGAATACTTGTGTGGAAGCTGCCTGAACTGAACTAAATTGGTCCACATGAACAAACTGGGTGCAAGTTTAATTTTTATTTCTCTTAATGGCTGTTTTGCATACTGAAATGCTTTGGTTGCACTGAAGAAATTTGCCTCAATAATACACAAATGATCAACTCTAAATGTTGTTTTTCATAATCGAAATGTTGCTGTATCCTTCATCCGGCCTGCTCTCTCACTTATTCAGTGCAAATAATACTTTCATATGATCTTAACCATGGACTTCAATGGTTGTTTTTCTTTGTTCGTGTCATGAATTGTTTTACGGACTAACTAGTTGCAGATAAACTGAGAGAGCCTGAAGTCAATTTGGAAAACATGAGCCTGATCAATACTCACTTTAATCACTTTCTCACTTTCACTTCCCCGGGTCTCTCCTGAATCCTGAATAGTTTTGTTGTGCATCCGTGTTTGTCCGTCTGTGAGTAAAGTCGTCATGTTTTATTCATCCCCCACCCCACGCTCTGAAGATCCTCCAGGTGTGCTCTGCGCTGAAGGGTGGACTTTGTTCTGCCATCTTTTTCTCAAAAGCTCCTTCAGTTTGAAACGTATTGACTTATGCTTGAATGCTAAATCTGGATGGTTTTGTCTTAAGACACACCTTCTCTCAGATCTTCTCTGCAGCGAGGAGCTCAGCCATCCGGCAGAGACTCAGAGGAGAACTGCTGCTCAGCAGCCAGGTTCAGAAGTGTGTCAAAGAAATGAGGCATTCAAGTTTAGTTTCCACTTCAAACACCCTCAGAGGGAAAGTGACTCGGAATAACTTGGTCCTCTTGTCAACCGCGTGCGCGTCCCTATTCTTAGTCACTCACTGATCATTAATCATGCACCGTCGCAGACTCGACGGCTAACAAGGCAGCACCCAGGCGGATCAAATTCCCACTGCTCTTGTTTCTGCTTCGTCTTCTTTTGCAGATAAATTGCATGGCGCCGACCTTTCGTCAGTCATAAACAAGCAAAGCGCTTAAGCTTCAAGAAGCAGACTCGTAATCTTCAAATAATAGCGTGAGCAAGATTCCGGCGAGCGATGTGCTCACGTTGGTCCGCAACACTGTCCGAGCGCTTTCCTCCTCATCGCCTCCCCACGTGATCGTGCCATTTCCCCAGCGTGCCGAGTTGATCTGCGTCGCACACTGCATTGATTTTGACTCTCTTGTTGTGCTCACAGTGACTTCTGATGAATGGCTGTGTCTGCTCGGGAAATACGCTCCCGCTCTGCACCGCCTGAGAAAGAAGCCGCCCGTTCAAATGTGGTCAGTCTTCGTGTTAGCGATCAGGCTGGGTGTGGTTCATAATATCATCCAGTGTTGTTCTTCTCCTGCGAGTTTGTGTAGATGGTGGGACACATATTTGAGGTGCACCAGATTGCCTGAGGGGGCGAAAAAGAGCAAAATCTTGTCCCTAATTCTAATAATAACCTTAATGCATGTGTCTTATTTTTCGTTTATTTATGACTTTTGTCGCATTTCATCCGAAATTTTATCGTTTTGTAACTAAGATGACGTAATAGGGGCAGTCAAAAATAAATAAATAATAATAATAATACATTTAAAATCGTAATATTATGATATTTAAAGTTATAATATTACAAGTTTTGAAGTTGTTACATTATGTGATTTAAAGTTATACTGTTACACGATTTTAAGTCATAATGTTTCGTCATACAACATAGTAATATTCCATATGCGGTGTGTCAAAATTCTAAAGCCGATCCCGAGTATAGCTTCACAAGACACTATACTAGTACTACGGTATACTAGTACTTTAAATCAGATATTTTTTATGTCTGTATTTTATTTTATTTCATTTTCTTAAGTGGCCCTAACACGCCCTCGTATGGAACAAACAGAAACACAAACAGTTTGTTTGTTTTTGGAACCTTGGAAAAAATTACTTTCAGCCTTAGGCTGCCTTTTCTTTATTTTATATAATAAACTTAAACCCAGCTGTTTTATATATAAATATATATACATGCACAAACTGTGATTGGTGGGTTAAAACTCAGGAGTGGGTCACTTATTTTGTATTTATTTATTTTTAATTTCTCAAAGCCAGACCACTTTAAAACCGCTGATTCATAATGTTCTGTTTCTATGTTTTTAAAAATGAAGCCGTAATGATATTAATTAATATTATTTTAGCAAAACATCCTCAACTGTCTTAGTCGATGAAAAAAAAAGAAAGCACTGATGTCTTCCAAGCCAACATTGTCTCCATTCAATGCTCATTCTTGATGCCGCATCAAGTGGTGTCATGACATCGGTCGGCCTCTGGCAACATTATTCTGCGACAGTAAAACACACAGATTTTTTTCTCACTGGTTATTATTCTCTAGAGCTAGAGACTCCGCCCCATGAAGGAAACTGTGCTCTGAAAATGCATGTGCACAAGGCATGTTTCTCCAACAATCCTCCTCCACGTCTCTTTCTTCTAGCTCCAACAGGTAAACACGTGTTTTCACTTTACCTTGACAACCACAGTCACACGTGCAAACAGCTTTTCTGCCCCCTGGAATCTTTCATCTGAATAAATCGAAGACATGCACTTGCGTTTTTCCGCCAGTACAAGCATACAAATTCACGTCCTCGCTGCAGTTTCCGACTTTTATTCAACAAGGTTATAAACATCCTCGCAGGTCGCCCGTTGTAATGTAGATGAAGTGTTGGAGCGACAGTTATGACTCAAACTCGAAAGGTAAAGGTTGTACTTTATCAACAGGGACATGGAGAGAAGGCTGCTTCATGATTGTACGAGAAGCAATTTGGCTCTCAGAGTTGCTCAAGGGCAACATGACGCATCACTCGAAGTATGAACAATCAACGCGTGACCTTTCAATTCAAGCCTCCCAACTCACATGCCCGAGTTACAATTACTGAAGTGGGAAAATGGCTCACACGGCTGGCATGCCGAGCAACTTATTTCCTTCGTTCATACGTCGGTGGATGAATGGATGCAGACTTTCCTCCCCCTGGTGTCTTTGGTGAAATGCCAAATGAGAGGTTTTAATTCTCTGGGGTTCCGTGGCTGGACCCTGAGCCGCCCAGATAGACTGGAGAGTTGAGGTTTGTGGTAAATGAAGAGGACAGCGGTGACGCGGGTGGATGATCAAGTTATGACAGGACATGACTTTCCCTCTGATGGGAATTTACACCGAAAAGATGTGGAGCATGAAGCTTCATTTAAACAAGGAAGAAGAATCGCCGCTGGCTGCTTAAAAAAACGTCCGAAAGCCAGATGAATAACACGGCCAGGGCAGCACTTTACGATGAAATATCCATTTCCATTAACTTTCTCTAAGTTGGGAGGTGCCGCTCTCCATCCACATCTGGGTGACGCCCCGTGCTGTAAATTGGCGAGTGTTTCCCGTGAGAGGGCAGAAATAAAAATTGCCATTACCGTGATTCGATCGCTGGAACGAGAGGGCGTTCACCGGATAAATACAGTGGATATCTGAGGCTTCCTTAGCACGCCCAGATAAGTGGAGCGTGGATTCAGCAAAGTCACACGCCGCCCCTCAGGACCGAAGAGAGAAAGTCACAGCTCGCAGTCACATTTTAGAACCAAGACTCAAAAGATTTTCAGTTTTCATCTTACATGAATGCTGTGATGAAATGTGTTAAATACTCGACAAGATTCAGGAAAAAGTCAGGATTGTGTGTGTGAGGCAAAACATGGTTTCTCTAACAATAAAATTATGGAATCCATTACCTGGTTAATGATAATAATAATGATAATAATAGTTTATTAAGATAGCGGCTGAGATGAGTTTCCTCCGCAGGGTGGCTGGGCGCACCCTTAGAGATAGGGTGAGGAGTTGGGTCATCTGGGAGGAGCTCGGGGTGGAGCCGCTGCTCCTCCACATGGAGAGGAACCAGCTGAGGTGGCTCGGGCATCTGATCCAAATGCCGCCTGGACGCCTCCCTGGGGAGGTGTTCCGGGCATAGGAGACCCCGGGGAAGACCCAGGACTCGCTGGAGAGATGATGTCTCCGGTCTGGCCTGGGAACGCCTCGGGATCCCCCGGGAAGAGCTGGAGGAGGTTTGTGCGGATCAGGAAGTTTGGGCTTCCTTGCTCCGAATGCTGCCTCCGCGACCCGACCCCGGATAAGTGGCAGATACGGTGAGGAAGGTGAAGGTGAGGTTTATTAAGATTAATTATTAGTAAAAAAGAAATCATAGATGTGTATTTTATGATCTTTCATTTTGCTTGAACAAAAAAAACTAAATAAAAAGAATGAAGGTAATTTGCGTGTATCATAAATATAAATAATATAAAAGTCAATTATTCAAAATTTGGTTACGTTTTACTTGAAGGTCTTATCAAAAATGAGTTATTAATACGCATTGCATTTATAGAAGATGCTGTGACTGTTTATAACCGTGTATGGCAACTTGTACCAAGGTTTTTTTTGTATTATTATACTATTATTATACATATATTAAAGGCGCAGAATTTGAAAGAACACTGTTTTCTATTTCTGATAATACACGTCAAGAACATTTACATTTTTTTTTTTTCCTTTCTTCAATGAGTAACAAAGGCTTGACATACAGTATGTTTCTAATGTTGACAAGGTTGGCACTTCCAAGGCAGCTGTGCATTCACTTGTACTTCTTTAGGCTGCAAAGAACATTGAGTTCCACTTCAACACATCTTTGAAATCACATTAAAACACACATCAGTTTCCTGTGTTGCCGTTGTTACATCATCTGTGTTGTTCTTTTTCCAATGTTGTCTTCAAAATGTTTCTGTCATTCCAGTTAAATTATATTATTCCTTCACAAACCAAAGGATTTTTAAAGACTATTGAAATAGGTTTTGCCAGATATTGGACGGTTGAGAAATGGTTCAGGAGACAGAGAACGAATGGAAGAGTCAACAATAAAAGAAACCGTCCAAAAATAAACAAACAAGTAAAAAGCCATTAACAAAGCAGACGTAGCATTTTGCCCTGAAGGATTTCAACTGTGTGTTTTAAATCCATGATATTTTACCAAAAGGCTTGAAGTTTATTTATTCCATTATAATACCCAAGGTGCTCCCAGTGAAGCACGAGAATAAAACAAATTAGAATTATCCAAGCGTGTATGTCGGGAGCCACCACCAGGAAGTTACATTAGCGTTCAATGTTAAACGGATTTCAGCTGTTTGTTTAAAGACAACGTGAAATTCAGGCCTGCAGGAGAAGATGAATGAGCAGGGTAACATGGTCTGTCATGCTAACTGGCCCTCTGAGAACAGAGCACTTTCATTATGAGCTGAAACCGCAAAGTTTCTTTTTTGATCCCAAACAACAACACCGTTTTATCACCAGGAATACTCACTAAATTCTACAGTCACCACGAGTTGCCAGTTTTCCAAAGTCTTGGAGGTGTAGTGGGAATACGCAACCAGTTAGTGCAGGGAAAACTAGTATGCATTGTCTTCAGAGCTGCCCTCACTTCCACCTTGCCGGATCTAAGTGATGGGTTGATGGGGTTTCATGAAACAGTGTCCAGATTTTCAGAGGCCACCAGATGGTCACCAGTATGAACAACTAATTCAGTGAAGCTTCACATCATTTTTAAACCAAGAGTGCCATCTAATGGCCTCTAAAAGATCAGGACACTGTTTCATCCACCTTTAATACTGTTTCATGATACCTAACCTCGCAATCCGCCTTCTCACCTCTAGCTGTCCTTCTCTTTCTACTTCCATCTTTCTCTCTTCACTAAATAGCACACTTGATGAAGTGAACCTGCAACTACTGTTACTTCTGTGCTGTGACTCCCTGACTCCATATTTCTTTCCTTCCTTGTCACCTAGTCTCTCGGACAACTTGCTGCTAAGCTCCTCTCCAGGCACCACCTTACACTCACCTGTCCTTTTCAGACATGCTGTAAGCTATTATCGGAGCCACTTGTGTTCCTCCCTGGAAACAAGTGCTCACAAGCGACCGGTCGATGAGGTATCATGAAACAGTATTTCAGGATTGATGAAACAGGCCACTAGATGGCACTCTTGGTTTAGAAATGATGTGAGATTTCATGAATTTGTCGTTCAAGTCCAAACACTTTGCAGTGCAAGACACTGTTTCGTGAAGCCTCATCGACCCTTCAATACTGTGTCATGGAACCTCTTCAAGTGCTCACCAACCTATTCCACTGTCGCTCAAGATTTCTGTCTGTGGCTCCACACTTGATCTTCTTGTGATAAAAGAAGATATCCTGAGTACGACCGTTGCAACTACTGTAGCAAACCAACCCGAGCACGGAAAGTATATTCATAAAAGTTTAAACATGATATGAGAACCACAAGTTTTCTAGTGACTGAGTATGAGGAATCACTATTCACTTGAACGGCTCTGCTCAACTCCGCTGATATATTCTTCTCTCCAAAGGTTTCCGCATAAAACTGTTTCTAGGGTTTTTTAAATACCAGGCGAAGAGGATCTCCGCTGTGACTTACATTGAAGAAGGCATCTTTCCTCATTGCATAAAATCTCACAGGGCCCGACTCAAAGTGGTTGACATTTCCTGGCTCTCCGCGCCTGGTATTATTCATGAAAATGCAGAACATATTTGAATATCACTCATTTCAAAATTTTATGGAGTCCCAGTTCCTCGCCAGAGATGACTTGTTACACCCCGCACGACTCGATATCCATTATAGATGAAAAGCTCAGCCATGCTTGCGCCGTACACATGTTTACAACTGTCAGATGCTCCTGAGGAGTCAATGAGAGTCCTGGAGAAGAAGAAGAGAAAAAAAAATCGGAGGTGCTGCAGACTTAGTCTGGAGTGTATTAATAATGCATCACTGTAAATGTGTCCAAGTGCACGGAATCTAGAGCAGTGGGTGTTGCTTACAAGCCTTTCCAAAACACCCACCTGAACTAGTTCAGGAGCCGAAGGATGGGTTTCTACAGAGTTTGACTGCAATTGTTGCAACGAAAAAACACACAAATTAATTGGCAGTAATAAGCAGGGCAATATGGCTGCTACATTTTCAGTGACTCACGTTCCCAGGAGATACATTTTTCCTGTCTGCCGAAGAAGCTGAGTGAGTCATCTTTGGCCAGTAGCAACGTCTGTTGGTCCAGCACGGTGCTTCACATTAAAATAACTTTAAAAGGAAGTAAACACAGTCCCTCAACGTCACCATCAGGCTCCACTTTTCCCATTACTGCTGAAATATTTGCGAGGGAACCTGTGGTTTTTGGCTCGGCTACAAACTTGTGATTCAAAGATCTTCATTTTACCTCTCCAAGTCCAATAAACAGATTCTTCCTGAATTATTTTGGACTGACATGAGTTCCGAAGTTTTAAAGTGAGTCGGTCAGTGATGCATAAATCGGGTTTTTATCACTGAAACTTGTTGCAAAGGATGGCTGGGATCTGATTTGGTCTCAAGACATCACTTCCTTCACTGCTTCCCTCCGTGACCCGTCCATCACATTTAGAATTGAAATGTATTCTGTTTTAGTTCACGAAATCGCTCTTTTTGAGGATCTTTTTTTAATTCCTTTGTGGTATTTGGAGTAAAATGGACCCAGTTTTCATTCAGTGACAACAATGGTTCAAGGTAGGAGCTGGAGCTTTCCGTATCCAACAGTGTTTCACGAGAGTCCACAAAGTATAAACCAAAACACGACTATCTTAGCTGTTTTTCATCCATAAACCTGGATAGTAAACACAAACATTAGCGATCGATTTTTATTTTTTTATTTTTTGACAAAGACCTTTTCCAGGGAAGCGTTTCACTAAAAAAATTGATGCCCGATGATGATGGTTGTGTTGATAATATTGAAGATGATGATGATAATGTTAGTGCTGATGTTGAAGATGATGATGGTGCTGGTGAAGTTGATAGTGTTGATAGTGTTAGTTCTGACCGTGATGATGTGACCAGGCTTCTCATTTGGAACAGGATTGAATGTCTGGTTTCGCAGATCCTCCCTTTGGTGGAGGAGAGTAACATCTCAAGCTCTTGTTCACCGTCACATTCCCTGTACTCTGAAGATAAGTGGTGGAAAATGAATGGATGGACATGCATCAATTGCTCAACACACATGGCGACCAATAAATTGAGATTTCCCCGGAGATAAGTTAGAATCCAAATCATATCAAAAAGAAACGTATACTGTGTGCCAACCTTAAATCGAGTGCTCCCCTCGCGTCCCCCCCGCGGTGCTGCCATTTAAACAGGGTCCGACAGCAGCCAATCTGTGCGAACAAACTAAAACTGGACTGACATTTAAAACATTTGTCAGGAAGTTTGACTCAAGCAGAAAGTACACAATCGATTCCCTGATTTCAGTGACTCTTCAACTTCACAGTTTTAACCTTTTAGAAGGTCGATATGACATAGTTTGCTGTGGTTTTCCTTTGTTTTCAAAGTTGTAGCCAGGTTGACAAGGAAGTGATGGAGTACCGTTTCAGGGCGGCTAATGTCATCTGTGTGTGTTGAAAGTGTCTTTTTTTGTTGTTATCGGAGCTCCTTGTTTACCATATTTTAATCCCAAGCGCAGCACGCACTTTCTGTGAGAGACCCTCTGAAGTATTGCCAGCTGCGAAGTGAAGTATGCGGCTACAGATCTGATGGTTTTGCAGCTATTTTAATTCATTTGGGTTATGTTTATTCCAGTGCCTTTGGGCTTGTGCTCGGCAGATTTCAGCGCCATCGGTGAATGCCGATCACGACCTGTTATTGCTAATCACAACAGCCGTTCACGTGTGACAGGAGCACTCTGATGAAGCCCCGCTGACGCGTCCGCTCCTCCCGACTCGCTGCTCACTCAGCAGCAGCATGACTGCTGTGGTGCTTCTTCCAATCTGTCATGTAAAGTTTGCAGGAAAGTACGTTACAATTAAACACGCCATTTAAAGCACCAGTACTTGACAGAGCACAGTGAGTTTTCCAGGCTCATGAAAGTGAGGCCGCTGGTTCCTCAGCAGCAGGCTGTTAGCGCAGCTACCGCTCAGCAAGACCCGCCGGTCCGAGCCTGATAATCGGAATGCTCAGTAAATAGCCCAAGAAATAACTATTAAAACTAGATAGATGACCAGCCTTTCTCAGGTGTCTTTTACGCGGAAAACGACCGGATCTGTCACTGTTTTGGAGTGGAGAAACTTTTAAGTGGAAACTTTGATAAATGAAGTGCTCTCTGTCTCTCTGAGTCCTGCTACAAGTGGCCAGTATGTAAATATATCACAGACTCAGCAGAGAGTCAAGAGATTCACCAAACTGCCACGTCTCACAACAAATACATTTTTTCAACTGCCCTTTTGACAAAAAAAAGTTGCTGCATTCTGAAAAGTTTTTCTATTTTTTTGCCCTTCTTGAAGAGGTACATAAAAACATGTCTGAATTAAAATGACTTAATGCTTCATTTTTTCACATGATGTACGCTGGAGGTCTCATCATTTTGATAAAAACTTCATTGTCCATCCATGTGATCGGTAGCAACAATCTTCATCAGATCATTCCTAGTCACCACTCTTCATTGTTAATGAAAATATGTGGTCAGACACCTATTTTCTTTTAACTGTGTCAGATCCTGGGAGGAATCGCTCTTGATTTGAGTCTGCAACGTGTCTTTGTGTTCTCATGTTCACTGTCAACACTACTGTCAATGTTTTCTGAGTGCTGAGTCATCTCCGCTCAATTTGCTCGCAAGGACTTTGTAGTCGTTTTCATCCTTTGAGTTTTGTGTAAAGACGCTTGATCCAAAAAAAGATTCTGGGAATCAAATGGAATATACACTTTCAGCAAACTGCATGAAACTCGTCCCTCGGTTAAAGTCTGCGGAGCAAACTCCAGCTTTGAATGTTAAGGACGAGATATTTAACGGTAATGAATGTACCACTTTCAAGTTCATCGCGCTGAGGAAAGAGTGTTTTTACAGCTGTATTATTTAACGACTGGAGCTGAGGAACTCTGTTTTACCTCTGAACTTAACAAACGGATCAACAGAGAAATACATGAGTGAGTTAATTGACATTTCCTTAATACACCCTTAAGAGATGATGCATAACTTGAACTTGGAATTGTGAAGGATCACATGGGTTTTGAAAAGATCAGCACAAGAACAAATCTTCAAATCCCTCTCGGATTTTTTACTTGAATGTGGAATGTCATGATATTTTGGTGTTTTAGGGGGATGCAGTGGAAGCCGTGAAAAACAAACTGCGGCGAAACAGGACTTTCAGTTGAATAACGCTGACCTGGATTTGCCTTGGAGGCCAGAGACGCACAACGCTTGTTTTTAAACGTGTTTTTTTCTTAAACTATCCGTTCATCTTTTCTCTGTCGGTCACCAGGTTGAACAGGGTGGATTGAGTCACAGTATGATGAGACTCTGATCACCCGTAATATGTCTGCAACCCAGTTCTGAAGCAGGACAAGAACTACATTATGTACATGCCAGCTACTTTCTTTTCTGAAGTCACTTATCACGGATCAACATGTAGTGCCAAGGATCTTGACTGAGGGGTCAACATGAAATGTGTCTCTGTGATTTCAACCCATAACTTCATTGTTGCTATCCAGTGAGCAGCCCAGAGTCAAACGTTTATGACAGCGACAAACTGCCTCTTGCTGCCCAAACTGTTTTTGTACCTCTTGAACAAAAGACGAAACGTTGTCAGAGGCGGTGGTTGGTGAAGCCATTAAATTTACCACGACTGGAGGACGGAAAGTTTCCATTATTGTTATGTCTTCTTCGTGTCTCATTAGAGCTACGTTTCGGGTTGTAAGAGCAACATGGTTTCTGGTGGTACTGCTCCGTTCGGTCCGTATCCATAAGCTTTGTGGAAATAATAGAAATATGATATGATCTGGATCTGTACATAACATTGAGCATAAATGGACCTTGTGTCAAACATCATATTATGAGGCAGCATGTAGTTCCACTGCAGAATTTCATTTTAAAATGTGGCGTCTTTTTTGACAGGAACATTCATAGATGATATATGGGGGCAGAAGTGCAGCAGCCGTCTGTACTTAGAATTGCCTGACTAAGGGTGTTTTCACACGACAGACTCTGTCACAAGTCAGTTTTGCTTAATCAAAAAATGATGCTGGTTTAAACACAAATGAACCAGGCTTTGGCCCCAGATTCCACCTGGAGAGGTAGATTTTGTCACAGATTTATCACGTGCAGACGTGAGCCAAAGTGCAGGGAAGTGCAGTCTGCTGCGAGTAAATCCGTTGTCTAATCTAAAAAGAATAACAATGACATTTTGGCTCGCGTCAACAGTGACATTTGAGCAAGTGCTTTACACTGAATTGCTGATCCAGTTATTGCCAGCATCTCCTGGGGCTGCCTCTTCTTTGTTAGGTGCTGACCACCAGCTGGCCAGTGATGACTCATGTGAGGTGAAACAGACTTGGGCCACTCGAAATTGGGTGGGTTGCACGAAGGCCTTAGGTCGAGTTGAGGGTTTATCTTATCCTATGTGTTTGGCAGGATCAACCAAGTAGCTGAGTCAGTGAAGGGAACAAGGCGAGCAAGTGGGCGTGTCCTGAGAGAGCCTCCTGGCTGTGCCACTCATACAAAGTTTGCTACCAAAACAGATGTTTTGAATATTTATCTGTAACATTATTTCATCTGAACTGACAGGTGAGGAAAGAGGAATCGAACCACTATCTATTGATCTATGATCAAGAGCTTGGTTTATATAGTTTGGAGATTTCTTTTTCAGAAAAAAATATCGTGAAACTTTCAAAATTCTTTTCATGAATTTGTTGTTTTGCGCAACCTTATTGTTTGGTGTTTGAAACAGGACGGCAAAAAGTCCCCAATAAATACGGTGATGTGTGATTCATATATGGAAGAGGTAATCTTCATGTGTGTGAGTCGCTGGATGGGACTTTGATCATGAAAACTCTGTGTTTATTCTCCAGTGTTGTTGCTGCTGGCTCGCAACATAAAAGAGATCCTTCAGGTGCGCAAACAAAAAGGGCACCTTTTGTTAGAGATCATTTAAAAAAATCGTTTGAGCTTTAGATATTTTAAAGGAAGGATCGGGTTTGATACTTTAAGGTCACATTGTGTTTGCCTTTATAGTTTAAAGGCAAAGCTGTAACTGTCATCGTAATGGATGCAGCCGGCACATAGCAACCTAGTGACGTCCCCTAACATCAGCGCTGCCTATTCTGAGGCAAAAATGGAAGCGCACCATACGAGGCAGGTGGTCCTAATGTCACAGCTGATCTGTTCATAATATGCAACACAATGTGTTACGCATCTCATTACCACACCACCGCCATTCATTACCATGAGAAGATAGGTCTCCCTGCATCGACTGCCACTGCGACACAAACTAAAAATGAGGCTGCAAACACACCCGACGAGAATCGCTGTATTGTTGCCTCCGACAGATCGTGTCGCACACTAACATTATCCTTACAGTCACGCCTGTCACAGTGTCGTGACCACCTCCGTTATTCTTTATAATAGGCCTGCACGTCAAGTGGCAAGTACAGGGGGCTTTTCTCGCCCGTCACTGTCCTCACAACATTGTCAGGGAGCGATATTTGCATGCAGTGGGTTTCCTCTCGCTTCACTGACACCTCTTCTTAATCACTGCCAGACAACCACACATCATGCTTGAAAGAGCCGGAGGAAATGTGAAGTGAAACACGTCACAATGTTTCCTTTACTTGCTGCCAGTACTTGCTCGACCTGAAGCATTAACATTGGTGTTGAACCCTCGAGGTCTGGAATGAAAATGCCACACGTGAAGTCGGTTGGAGACCAAGCGGTTGTGTCTGAAACTGTCAGTCTTGTTGTTGTGTTTGTGAGTGCTTGTCTTTCCTGGTGTTCCTGATCAAGAGTGCCCTCAAGCTCTCACTCATGTGGGGTTGCCTTCAGTGGCTCCGCTTCCCCTGCTTTATACATGGTCGACACTAAGCAAGCTTTTCCGCCCCACTCTCCCCTGCAGCTGGTTATGCATGCGCCTCCCTGTGAATTCATAAATCCTAACATTCCCTTGGTGTGGGCGGAGAAGTGTTAGCGCTCTGCAGCCTCTCACCAAGACGATCCTGGTCCAGCTTGAAGGTGTGATTGTGCGTGTGATAGTGATCTTTAAGATGAATGACAGGAGCCTGCTCCCGATTATGAACGAGTCGGTTCATATTTTTTTCGGCTGTTCTCACGCGTGATTGGTCAAAACGTTCAGTGAAGGACGGGGGAGGAGTTACTGATACATGCAGCGCGGTCACGTATGAGCTGGAGGCACAGAAACGAAAGAGTGACAGAACGTTGCATCAGGGATTCAGAAACTACAGGCTGGAAAAGTCAAGAAAATGGTGCAAATCTGGAGTGTCGAAGACTGTCGGAAGACCAAATGTTGACAATGCAAAGTGAAATGTATCGAAGGGGTTCCACGAACAACAGAGGCGCAGACTGACAAGTGTTTATTAAGCGTGTCTTTTATATGTTTCAGTGATTTCAATTCAGAAACGGTAGTTGTTTAGGATGGATCACCTTCCAGAGCACCTTCATAATATGTACACTGGTGAGATGACGCTACGATCAAGATAGAGTGGTGTCAGTTAACCTCGTGTAAGGGTTATCTATGTTAGTGTTTTTCAACCTTTTGACACTAGTTCATTGAACAAATCCCAAGGCACTTCTCCGAAGGTGTTTCAGTCAAAGCGCAATTTTTGCTTAGAAGGAGTGTTAAACAGTGTGAGACATCCTAACAGGTTACTAGAAAACATGGTGGATATCTTCATCTGGCTTGTACTGTTGCCATACAATTCTTAATCTACCCTCTTTTGCATGGTTTTATTCGAGTTTGGGGAATTTCCAGATGAATCGTTGACATTTTTTGCCTCAGTTTGCTTCATAACAATGCTTATTCTATCTCTCTTCATATTTTGTGGCGCATATATTTGGCTCAGCTTTTAGCATTTAGCAGACTTTTAAACAGCTGAAACTTAGCTGATCTACGAGTGTCGATAAAGGCGTCACTTTACATCATTCTGTCGTGAAGGTGTGTGGTCAAGTGAGGTGCACGTCAGGTTTAAAAACAACAGGTAGTCGTGCACTCACTGTGTGAGTGTGGAAAGATAGATAGGCAAGTCTACGCATCAGCATAGATCTATAGTGTATAGAAAGAATGTGACCGAATCCATGTCACGCCCACCTCTACCTTGGACAAACTGGATCCGCTCTGCTTACCAGTTGAAAAACACTGATCTAATATGCTTTCATTTTTCATTAATATTCATTATTTACCATTCAAATAAAATACTTACAATGTAGTTATGTTTTCATATTACATTTAATTCACTGACATTTTGGTAACCCCCTTGAAATAACTGTCTGAGGAGTTGCTCTCTGAAAAGAGCCCAACTTCCCTAGTCTGTAGTTGTTTGTTTAAATATGACCTGTGATTGACTGGACTCCTTGCTGCTGTGCTTCTGAAGAAAATGGATTCCCTTGGCGTGTCGTCACATGGGGTCCCTCACAAATGGGGCGGTAATGTGGGACCCTGCTAAGATAACACTTGGTTGATCCCCTTTCTATTGTCAAAGGAAAGTTAAGTGGCGGCAAGTGACATGTTGAAGTAGAGTCTTGACACAAAGGAGACATCCTGGTTTGGAGTTTTAGACTCTGACCAAGTTCTTTATTGGCACTTTTTATGTCTGGGCCTCCTCTTCATCACCTCCTCCTCCTCCTGTTTCCTACCAACGATAAAGACAGCGTTCTTCATCAGGTCTCTGCATGGCCCCCCTCACCCACCTCACCACACAGAAGAGGCAGTGGTTTCTTGCACGGCCTCCTGGACATTTATGGCCCCGCCAATGTGTCTGTGCCTTTTTGCTGTGGCATTGTTTCTATAAGCTTCAGCCAAATCCTTCACTTGCACATCATGAAGTTGGGTTAAGATCCAGACTCAGTGGTGGCCATTCAAGTGCAACCACATGGTTCTGTGAGGTCCAAACTTTATCGGCTCTTACAAATGACTGTGTTGTAACGTTTGAAAAATACCCTTCTCTTTTTTTTTAATGCACTGTTTAATTTACAGCTGTTGTTTGCCACCAACATTCACAGTAAATAATGACGTTCTGTCATTCAGCAGTTACCGATCACGGTGATATTAGTTTTCCGAGCCATGTGGTTCCGTCATCAGTGGTATTTATTCTACTGACTTATGATTGTTCGAATGTATAAACAGCAACATCTGCTTATTTAACATCATAATTAACAGGCTTATCACGGAATTAGCTCAGACTCCTGAATGACTTACAAGTGAGTAGCTTGGCGCCATAGAAATGTCAGATCTGTCATTTCAGATTCAAACTGACGTTTGCTTTTTATAACAGGACCACGTGCAGGTTGACAACCACCCACTCCTGACCACTTAGTTCCATGAATCAGGTGAGAACCGGCTGACAAGCCTGGTGGCAGTGCTTGTGAGGACGTATTCCAGACATTTGACCTTCCCTGCACCTTAAACTTGTGGTTGGGCCGGAGGAAGCAAAAACCAGGGGGCGCACCAGTTGCACCACATCTCAAAAATCCATCTTGACAACCATGAAAGTGGTGTCTTACCTGCGACTCTTTCACAATGTGAGCCGGATGAATCCTGGCATTGTCGGCTTGGAACATGCCGTCATGGCAGTAACATGGTCATTCTGTGTTGTCAGTTGACCTTGCCATTGGGAGCGTAATGTAACTGGAGCCCAAACCGATTATTTATTTATTCACTTATTTTTGCCAAGCAATATACAGTATTTATAAGGTAGATACTTTACCATGGATAATTTCTTTCATGCAGAATATTAATCATGAACCTCATGAAGTCGTAGACTTATATGGATGGAAGATTTAAGTAAAAAAAGCTAAGGACAAAAAAGACTGCTTATTACCTTGGTGTTTAAGCTTATGCATGCATTGAACTTAAATCTGACTATTCTTTTAATATAAATATATAAAAAAAAACATATGCAATACATTTAAACAACAAAATATTGTTTATTTTGCATCAGTTTGACAGTAGCACAGTAAATCACAGTGGTGGCTATATTAATGTTTTTATATCACCTTATTTAAACTACTTTTAATGTCTTGGAAATATGTAATAAGAATTTCAAGTCCATTCAGAGCAGTGGAAACCCTGGACATTGTGTAGTGAAAAACTTCCCTGAACAAAAGCAAACAGATGCTTTTGTTTGCTTTTGTTCAGGGATTCCTCCATGTTTGTTGTTGTTGTTATCATCCTAGCTGCCACGTGTCTTGTGCATCAGTGTGATCATCAGGAGCTCCTGCACTCATATATATATATATATATATATATATATATATATATATATATATATATATATATATATATATATATATATATATATATATATATATAGTGGTATCTCGGTTTTCGAACATCCCAGATATCGAATTTGAGATTTTTTCGCTTCGGATTTCTAACGAAAATCCAGAACTCGAATGCCCCTGAAAAAAAGCCGAAACAAACATAACGTGCTTGGACCGATCAGCTGAGGTGTAAAACCTTTCCTGTCTCCGCACTGGACCGTGGTAGAGTGTCACAGGGGAGGTGCTGGAGCGCTCACTCCAGGGTTTGATGTCCTGTTGTGGGCTGGAGCTGGGACAGGGATGAGGCGAGTCTGGGACAGAGCGTGACTTGGTTTATGACTTTGTCACAGCCAAACTGCACAGAAGCGCACATTCAGAGCTGGACACGCACCGGGCACCTCTTCACTTCTGGAGAGACCTCACTCACTCGGCAACCCCTCCCACATGCAGCGGCCACACACATAGAGGAACAGCCACCTGCAGCAGACACTCTACATTCACTCCTACAAAAGACTATTTTAAGGCTTGGAACGCATTATTTCTTTTTCCATTCATTGTAATGGGAAAAATCCATTCAGATTTCAAACAAATTGCTTTTCGAATGGCCGTCTGGAACGGATTGTGGTCGGGAAACAAGGTACCACTGTATATATATATATATATATATATATATATATATATGTATAAAAAACCACACAATGGCCTGTACAAAGACATAATTGGTCCATGTCCCTGTGCTTTGGTCAGTTCATCATGAACTTATGATGATGTTTCCTTGTCAGCCATGTCTCATATTTCCTATTTATTCCTGTGATTTGCCTCCCATGATGTGTCATGTAGGTTCAGTCTGAGCGCAGAGTCATTCCCGCTGCCTCAATTAAGATAATAGCACGCCACCGACACCCTGGTCCTGGAGATTGTCTCATTACAGGGCTGGAACAAATAAGAAATGGGCTTATTTGGGCAGAAACAACCACCCGGGAAATAACACCGTGCATGTGCACTGGTGTAATTAGTGGCAGCCGACGCGGGTTTTCTCTGCGAGGTTCCGGAGCGACCTTTCTGTTCGGTGAATTCCCTTCAAATGCTCGGAAACATTCGGAAGTGAGAAATGTCATGGTCGGTAAAGTGAAGATAAAGTGGCAGCAGATTGGAGTTTTGTTGCCTCATTCGATGGTGTGATGTCATTGTTTTGCTATTCTTATTGAGGTTTTCTTCTATCAGAAAAGCATGAAGGCAAGTGCTTTCTTGTTCACTTCCTAAATGAGGTTAGAGAGAGCGTAGTGTTTTTTAATGGTCTTATCAATGCGCCTCTTCCCTGCCTGGATTCTTCATCCAAAGCTTTTAGTTTGTCAGACGTTTCCTTTTGTAGTTGCTAATTCCACAGAGCCTTTTGTTACATAACTTATTGTGTCTTCTGCTCCACAGAAATGTGGAAGAGTTGGAGGAATAAAGTCGACTTGTTTTCTTGTAACCTGCTTTGTGTATGACTTCTGCACCAACACCTCCACAACCTGTCAAAGTGACAGCTCCGGCGCTGCACCTGCACTGCTCTGACATTGTTTGCAGACTGTAAAAAAGGAGAGAAGACCGGCTACTCTGCACGGTTCCCGGCGAGTCCCCGCTCTTGTTTACAGAGAAGGTTTGGGGCTCGCACACCTTATTGGGAGACTTAAAACAATGCTGGATTTGATCTCTCACATCAATATTCCCTGCGACTCACATGGCCAAATTTAAATCCTTCTTCTATAAAACTGCTCAAAGGCCTGGATGTAACAGGCTGCGTTAATACTTCATGCACTAAGCTCTTGTAATCTTCATGCTTGGATTTCTTTTTTTTTGTATTTTCCACATTCTGCTTTGCTCTTTCTTCTTCTTTGTCTTCAGGCCTTTCTCATCAGGGGTTGCCGCTCCTGCTCTCCATATCTTGATCATCCTCCCTTGACTCACCTGTCCTCCTCAGGTGTTCTGTTCTTCTGTTTATCCTCCTTTCAGATACAAAGCCTCCCACAACGGTGCAGTAGGATTTGAAATCTGTGGCTACCGGATGTGACGTGCCGGTGCTGTTGCAGTGGGCAACACAGACTCGTTGGCTTTTAAAGGTGGTGCGCATCATGTGGTTTGAAATGAAACCGAGTTAAACAGCTGGGAGCTGAGTGCCCACAGTGCACCACAGTTGAAGGCCACTAATGGAGGTGTATGGTTTGCGTCAAATTGAGAAGCGTATAAATTTGTTTTCCAACCTTTATTTAACCAGATTAAAATATATATATATTGAGAACAGGTTGTTTTTCACTTGGTTCACTTCAGGATGGAACGGAAGCTTCCAGGCAGTATTCTGTGGGCAGGAAAACTAATAGCATTTTTTCCCAAAAATTTTTTTCAACCTTCTTTGCACTCAGCCAAACCATTTGTCGAAAGTCCTGCAGAAAATCCCCTTTCATTTGTGAAACATTGTGGCTACTGATACTTGCATATCTTGGCAATTGGTGGGCAATGTGCCAAAATATATCATGATTTAATTATTTATTTATTTCCAATAAATGTTTCATTCTTCACAATCCCTTTTGCATGATTTTATTCGGGTTTCTTCTTCTTTCTTTTATTCTATTACTCTTTAACATTCTTTGCCTCAGCTTCCTCACAACAGTGATTCTTTCTGTCGTCACATTTTCAAATACATTTATTTGGTTCTGCAACTTTTAAGCAAACTTTGATGGTGTGCGAGTGTCAATAAAGCTTTGAAGCGAAGAAGAACTTCGGCGTCGCGGTTCTGACAAGGAACACGCCATCGTTCTGTCTGGTCCAGTTAGAGGCACATTGGGTTTAAAAAACTACTGGAAGTTGCGCATTCGACCAGCATCTTTGCTGTGAGTGTGTGGGAAGAGGAGCTGTGTTGAACGACTCAACGTGGCAACATAGATCTGTGGTGTATAGAAAGAATATGACTGAATCCATGTGACCTGCTATAGAACGTCAACACGTTCTAATTGTTCGTGATTCAATGTCTTCATATCTCCGACCTCTATCTCCGGATGAATGAGGTGAAACCACCTGACCGTCTCTCACGGCACACTAGTTGAAAAACGCTGCGCTAGGAACAGAAAAAACGAATAAAGCACAAGATCTTTGTCATTGATCCCCCCTTAAAACCCAGAAAAATCATAAATTCCTTCACTTAGAACTTCTTTGAAGTTGTTGAATCACAGCTGTCTCTTCAGTGGCTGTCAAATAACTACAAATAACTCTCAATTTTGAGTGGATCTGCGCCTCACACTTTCTCACGGATTTTGCTGCTGCTGATACAAATGCACAGCAGGAAGGTAAACCAAACTTGTTCTATTATCAAATATTCTCTGTGTACTTCACTATGTCCTTCATTCTTCATGGGAAATTATTTCTACCTGGTAGGTGCTGTGTCAGAGCTGCACTCGCCGCTTTGGCTCCTGAAAGACATGGGTGTCTTATTTACAAACACTGTTACCAGCTGTCCAGAGGCCTTCACTTCAAGGTGCAAAATTAAACGTTACTCCAAAAATGTACTCAAAAAATTGGTACAGAATTTGCATCAAGCTAAATTCTGCATTCTAAGCTGCCAAATGAAGTAACACAAACACAGACGCACACTCAATTAAACATATTCCAGTTATGAAATAAACCATTATGTTAAAATAACAATCATGAAAAACACTTATTTCCAAACTGCAGAGGCCCATTTTCTAAATTGCTCTCCTTTTGTCGAAATATTCCTCATAAATTATCTCGCTTATGAGACTTGCATTTTTCATTTCATCGAAAATTCTGCCAACTCGGCAGAGCGCGGCTGATGCCAAATCCTCTACGCAGCATGTCCTTAAGCAAGAACAAGCAAA